>NC_090021.1:262442660-262744803 GCF_037176765.1 Anolis sagrei | reverse complement strand
AAGGGACATATCTTTGAGATTTATGGCACAATGCTAATGTGTCATTTTATATACTTTTAAAAATATATACAATTCACAATAATAAATGATAAGATTCTCTTACATGTGGTCTCTTATATTTGCATCTACAGTAGACTTTTGTTTATCCAACATAAACAGACCAGCAGAACTTTGGATAAGTGAAACTGTTGGATAATAAGATGGAATTAAAGAAAAGCCTTTTAAATCGCAAATAATGTTATGATTTTACAAATTAAGCACCAAAACATCATGTTTTACAACAAATAAAAAGAAAAAGCTGTTCAATACATGGTAACATTATGCAGTAATTACTGTATTTACAAATTTAGCACCAAAACATTGCAATGTATTAAAATAGCAATGTATTAAAATAGCGGAAGTCAGACTGTGTTGGATAATAGAGAAGGTTGGATGAGTGAAGCCTGAATAAGTGAGACTCTACTATATATAGTAGTAACATGAGGAATTCCACAAGAATATCTAAAAGTTTGTGTAGTGTGATTGCTACAACATTGTTCGGGAAATCAGATAAACATGTCTGCTAATTCACAGAAATCACTGTGTGATCTTGGATCATTGTTTCACAGAACATGAAAAACTTTGTCAGGCTAAAATATACAGTATATTCTCTCCAGCATGATTGTTTTACTTGGGGCATTCTGGGAACTGTCATTTCAAAAAGTATTTTTTTCAAGCTCCACTTTCTCCTACTCTAACCTGACTTACAAGTTTATTGTTATGCTAAAATACAGGAGATATTGGGAAAAATATGTATTGCTGAGCTTCTTGCAGGAAGGATGGGAATTTTCAAAAATACAGAACTATGAAATTGTGCAATGCATGATTGCAGCAGGATCTACAGATGTTCAGAGCTATGGGTTCCACATTTGAACATTGAAAGTCCCATTCAGTGAATTGCTGAACAGTAAGTCAGCATGTAGTTCCATTAAGGAACTGCCAGAAGCAATGTAGTGCCATGGGCTACCAACATGCCAGAATCTTAGGGCCCTTCCAGGCAGGCCTTATATCCCAGGATCTGATCCCAGGTTTTCTGTGTATCCCAGATTATCTGGCAATGCAGACTCTTATAATCCAGTTTAAAGCAGAAAGCCTGGGATCAGATCCTGGGATATACGGCCTGTCTGGAAGGGCCCTTACTATACACTTTCCAGTCATCCTGGTTTGACAGAGACGAATCCTCTGTTTCAGTTTTTCTCTCCTCCTCCCACTTTAATCCTTTATCATCATCTGGAAAATGGGATCAAAGTGCAAACGTAGTTTGAACTCGGTGGAAGCTCTGTCTTTGGAGGCTTTTAAACTGAGGGTGGATGGCCATCTGTCAAAGGTACTTTGTGTTTTTCCTTCATAACAGGGGGTTGGACTGAATGGCCTGTGTGGTCTCTTCCAAATCAATAATTCTATGATTCGATGACTTAAGGATGTAGCTTGCTCTTGTCTATAGGTTCAAGAAAGAGAAAAGTGTTGCAGCCTGTTCTAGCTTGTATGTTTTTTCTCACTAATAATATTTTACCTCATGACCACACTCAGATGCTCTTTGATAAATTCCACAAGTTCCCATCTGTGAAATGTATCAACTGCGTGTATGGACTGTATACACCATGAAAGAATCTTTGCAATAACAGAATTCTGAAGAAATCCATGTACCTGATAATCACAGGTATTATCATATCTGGGGCTTATCCTTGTCAAATGTTCCCTGAAACTGACTTGTTAATGACATACTCCCACCTAATGAAGAATGAGCTTAGGGATGTTCATATAATAAATTTTTGCTGTCCTTTTTTTGTCTACTTCCCAAAAAGGAGATATATTAGGGAAGAATTATGAGCACAAATAGGAAGAAAGAAAGAAAAACCTAGGCATGTTTGTTACTCAGTCTGGCCAAGCTTTTCCCTTGTGTGGTCATTCTTATGTAGGATTGTGTAGAATGGTGAATGACAGCTCTTTTGAACCACAGTGCTTCAATACTAAGGGCACTCTGTCTATTGTGTAGTCATAGTAACAATATTCAAGAAGATGTTAATTTTAATGTGCTCTCGGTGACTTAGTTCAACATCTGAAAACACTCAACTTTGTTGTTTCTAGGATTCATTACCCAAAAGTGATCACTTCCTTGGGGTCTCTCATAATGATAGAAAGGGGGAAAAGCAACTAATATGGAAATGACATATTCATCAGCCCTTCACAGAAAATCTCTTTTTGCAGAGGGAATTGTCCTAGCACATCTGTTAGGACAGCTATTGTCAAACCCATGACAAGAAATTAGCCTTGGATGTTAAAGTGAATTTATTAACAGTTCCCACCCACATTATGAATACTTTTTTGTAACGTAAGTGTCAATTAAGAATACAACCACTTTAAATATTATTGTCTATATTACATGCTTTGCAAGTCAAAAAAGTCAGTCACTTGCTTAAAAATGAGAATAATTTGTAGGCTCATTTGCATGTTTCTCTCTAGTAACAAACAATATCTTGTGATGAGGCTCAGGACAGGATGCTCATAATATCACATTGCATTAGGCAAATTGTGAGCAAATACAGTTGGTCCTCTGTATTCACAGGTTCTGTATCCACGAATTCAACCAACTATGGCTTGAAAATACAAAAAAGAAAAAGAAATTTCAAAAGGCAAGCTTTGATTCTGCCACGCATCAAGTACTAAATTGATGTGTAGGCATACCCTTCCAAACGGTCGAGAAGGTAAAAGCTTCTACACCAGCATTCCTTTTGCCTGCCTTCTGGACTACAAGAACTGTAAGAACTGTTGCTGAACAGGCCTACTTACAAACTGGGTGTGGCTCCCTGCTCCTGCTGTGGCTACCACTTGAGGGCAGCTGCTCATTGGACCCTTTAAGAGCCTCCTGGACTCAGTGGCAGAAGCAGTCCAGAAGTGAGGCCTACACCCTTTGGACACTTCCACCTTCCCTTCAGCCAGCTCATGTTTCCCTGCCTGGGCAATTTTTACCTCTGAAAATAGCCAACTCTATGGCCTGGAGTGCTTTATGTGCTTTATTTTGTTTTATGTGCCTTGTTGTGCTTTATTGTGATTAAGTGATTTAGACTGTTTGATTGTTTTCTTTGTTATCCCAGTATTCTAATTATTTAGGCTGCTGGGTCTAACTACCACTCCATCTTCCAGATGGTTGTTTAGATCTTAGGGGACTCTCCTCTGGTGGGTGCCTGTTGGTATTCCACAGGTCTTGTCACCCATTGGAATAGTCAAATGACTAGGGTAATAGACACGATCGCTCCAGAACTTCCCCTCTCTAGTAGCCAACCTAAACCATCTCCTTAGTTTACTGAGGAGCTGGCAGCAATGAAGCAAATGAAGAGGAGACTAGAGAGCGTGTGGCAGAAAGAGCCTAGCGAGTCAAATCAAGCATGGCTGGATGCCTATTTATTTATTTACTGTATTTGTATACCGCCTTTCTCAGCCTATCGGTGACTCAAGGCAAAACAGTATACATAGTATCACAATACAATTTAAAAACATTAGAATTACATAAACCACAACAGCAATAAAAAACAACATCATTGGCGTCTCCTTATTGTCAAGCATTGTCCGATTCCATCGTCAACCATCAATTTCCTATATCATTTATCCATATCCGTTACTCTGTATTTGTGAACACTTGCTCAAACAGCCACGTTTTGACTTGCTTCCGAAATGTTAAGAGGGAAGGAGCAGATCTAATCTCTCTAGAGAGGGCATTCCATAGCCGGGGGGCCACTGCTGGAAAGGTCCTGTCTCTCATCCCGGCCAAACGTACCTGTGATGAAGGCGGGACCGAGAGCAGAGCCTCTCCGGACGATCTCAAGGTTCTAGATGGCATACACCATGGCAACAGAAGCCGCAAGGAATTCTTTCTTTGCAGCCAATATTGAGTCTGCAAAGAACCATCCAGCGGAGCTGTTCCAAGTAGTCAGAGGGTTGTTAAATTCCGTCTGCCAAGACAAGATCCCTGACAACTCAGCAGCCCACTGTGAAGCATTTGCTCAGTTCTTCACAGACAAAGTTGCTTTTATCTGTTCTGGCTTTGACCCCATATTAACTGCAGTCGCTGATGATGTAACACAAGCACCTGCGTGTCCGATTTTGATGGATTCATTTCAATCTATGCAGCTCGAGGATGTGGACAAGATTCTTGGAGAGGTGAGGCCAACCACATGCATCCTAGACCCCTGCCCATCCTGGCTGATAAAGAAAGCCAGAGGGGGTTTGGCAGGGTGGGTGAAGGTGGTGGTAAATGCCTCCCTAAAGGAGGGCAAGTTTCCAGCAAGCCTAAAAGAGGGTGTTATAAAGCCGCTGTTGAAGAAACCATCACTTGACCCCACCCAATTAGACAACTTTCAGCCAGTTTCCAATCTCCCCTTTTTGGGCAAAGTCCTGGAACGTGTGGTGGCCTCCCAACTCCCTCCAGGGATTCTTGGTAGACACTGATTATCTAGATCCGGCACAGTCTGGTTTTAGACCGGGACATGGTACTGAAAAAGCCTTGGCCGCCTTGGTAGATGATCTTTGCTGGTAACTAGACAGAGGGAGTGTTTCCCTGTTGGTTCTGCTGGACCTCTCAGTGGCCTTCGATACTGTCAACCATTGTATCCTTCTGGGATGCCTCAGGGAGATGGGACTTGGGGGTACTGCTTTGCAGTGGCTCAAGTCCCTCCTTGAGGGTCATTCTCAGAAGGTGTTGTTGGGGGACACCTGCTCATCCTCACAACCATTGACTTGTGGGGTCCCGCAGGGCTCTATTCGGTCCCCCATGTTGTTTATCATTTACATGAAGCCACTGGGAAAGATCATCCGGAGTTTTGGGATCAGTTGTCATCTGTACACGGATGATGTTCAGCTCTATCACTCCTTCCCACTTGTTACTAAGGAGGCTGTGCAGGTCCCGAACTGGTGCTTGGCTGCTGTGTCGGCCTGGATGAGGGCGAACAGATTGAAACTTAATTCAGACAAGGCAGAGGTACTCCTGGCCAGTCGAAAGGCTGAACAGGGGATAGGGTTACAGCTTGTGTTAGAAGGGGTTACACTCCCCCTGAAGACACAGATTCGCAGTCTGGGAGTGATCCTGGACTCACCGCTGAGCCTAGAACCCGAGGTTTCGGCAGTGGCTGGGAGAGCTTTTGCACAATTAAAACTTGTGCGCCAGCTACACCTGTTTCTTGGGAAGTCTGACTTGGCCACGGTGGTCCACACTCTGGTTACATCCAGAACAGACTACTGCAATGCTCTCTATGTGGGGATGCCCTTGAAAACTTCTCAGAAGCGTCAATAAGTCCAACAGTCAGCAGCCATGTTGTTAACTGGAGTGGCGTACAGGGAGCATTCTACTCCTCTGTTGTGCCAGCTACACTGGCTGCCAATTGGCTTCCGAGCACAATTCAAAGTGCTGGTTTTAACCTTTAAAGCCCTGAACGGTTCTGGCCCAGACTACTTGTCTGAACGTATCTCCTGTTATGAACCATCACGAAGCTTATGATCGTCAGGAGAGGTCCTGCTCTTGATCCCACCACTCCCACGAATGCGGTTGAGGATGAGAGACAGAGCCTTTTCAGCAGTGGCACCCCATCTGTGGAACTCCCTCCCTAAGAACATCAGGTTGGCCACCTCCCTCCTTTCCTTTAGAAGACAACTGAAGACCTGACTCTGTGGCCAGACATTTAATTAGATGTCAGTGATAATAGGAAAGGAATTTGGGTTGCGATACTGGATTTTCCGGTTTGATTTTTGGTTTTACTGGCATTTTAATATTATCATGTAAATGAATGTATTGGCTGATGTGTTGATGTTTTAAGATGATTTTATTGTTTTACTGTTTTACTAGCTGTAGCTGGCCACGTGTTGCTGTGGCCCATTGTGGAGAAATGGGAAAGAAAGAAAAGAGGAAGAGCTGGTTTCTAAGCTATCAATACACAACTGAAGTGGTAAAGAGTCAACCTAATATAGGCCCATTTCAGTCTCCTTGAGGCCAAAGGGTTATATGGATGTTTGGAAGGGCCCTGGTTTACCTGAGTCCACACTGCCATATAATCCAGTTCAAAGATATTATATAGGTATTATTATTATTGTTGTTATTATTACAGATGTATAGATATTATTATAGGCATATAAATATTATTATAGATACAAATATTATTAAAGGCATGTAGGTATTATTATTATAGATGTTATTTATCTATTTCATATCAAAAGCATTGCATAAATTAGTATAAAACTGATTAATAATAGAAGGAGCACAGGGCTAAATATCTTTTGAGCAAAAACCAGCAACAGATGTATGGGTATTATTAGATCTAATAATAACTCACAGAGCATGCCTTTTTGTCCTTTCTTTGAATATTGGACTTCATTCCCCAGAATTCCTTCCCATAACTCAATATGGATTAGCTTTCTCGGCACGCACACACACACACACACACAGAATCCCTCCCGTGTGAGTTCCCAGCAGGTACCTCCATGTTGCCGACAGCCAAGACCAAAGAGAGAAAGAAAAAAAAAAGGAAAGGAAAGGAAAGGAAGGAAAAGGAGGGGGTAGATCTGGAGAAGGGTTCTCTCTCTCTCTCTCTCTCTCTCTCTCTCTCTCTCTCCCTCTCTCCCTCCTTCCCTCCGTCCCTCTCAAACCTTTGGGAAGAGAGAGGTGAGGGTAGCAAGAGGGATATACCTTTCCCTCCCTCTCTCAAGCCGCCTCTCTCTCTCAGCTGTTGAGTTTTTTCCCCTCCTGCAGGAGGGAGGGGCGGGGGAGGGTGTTCTTTTAACACATGCTCTGGTAGTCATTTAAGCTTGGGGGGGGGGGGGTTAAGTTCTTTCTGGTTATTTTTGGGGGATTTTTGAGTGAAGGATATAGATTGCTTTAGTTGTTGTCTTGTGTTCAAATTTGTTGTCAATTCATCCAGTGGTTTCAGAGTTCTGTTAATCCCACAAACAAACATTACATTTTATTTATATAGATTGTATTCTTTGTTGTATATGTTGTAAGCATCGTTGATGCCTATGTGAGGCTGCTCTGAGTCCCCTTGTGGGGAGAAGAGTGGGATAGAACCTGAAAATGCAGGTTTGCAGTTGGGGGTACACATCCAGTCCATTACAGCTGCCAGGTACTGGTTTAGCAGAGGAACCACTTCTTTGGAATTAGGTGGAAAAGAGTGATAGAGTTGGGTATCACCTGCATATAGATGGCATCACACTTCAAAACTCTAGATGACCTCTCCCAGTGGTTTCATATATATGTTGAACAGCATGGGGGACAAGACAGAGCTATGAGGGACCTCACAGGCTAGTGGCCAAGAAGTTGAACAGAAGCCCCCCAGCACAACTTTCTGAGAATGCCCCTCCAGAAGGGAAAAGAGCTACTGAAGAACAGTACCTCAAAGCCCCATCCCAGAAAGGCAACTCAGAAGAATACCATGGTTGGTGGTATCAAATGTCGCTGAAAGGTCCAGGAGAAACAACAGGGACACACTCCCCCTGTCCAGTTCTCTGTGTAGGTCATCCACCAAGATGACCAAAGCTGTTTCTGTTCCACAGCCAGGCCAGAAACCAGACTGAAATGGATCTCGATAATCTGCTTTATCCAGGAGCCCTTGGAGTTGCAAAGTCACCACATGTTCTAGTACTTTGCTTGAAAATGGGAGACTGGAGATTGGTCTGTAGTTTTCCAATACAGAGGGATCTAAGGAAGGTTTATTTAGAAGTGGTCTTACCACAGCCTCCTTTGGGGACCCTGCCCTGATGTAAGAAGGCAATAATCACTTCCCTGATCCACTCTACCAGCCCTCCTCTGGGTTGTTTTACAAGCCAAGAAAGGCAAGGGCCTACAGTACACCTCTCCAAGAATCCTGTCCACACCCTCAGCCTGCACAAATTGAAAAGTATCAATCAACACTGGCCTCTAACCACCTGAAACACCTCTGCAGGACAGTTACTCTAGTAGCAGTTGAAAATGACATTTTCTGCCATCCTGCTGAACAATTTCAAATGTGAATGTATTTGGAACTGTTTGATATACACGTTTAAAAGCATGCTACTATTGCCATGATTACAAATGCTCCAAACCTACCTAACCTACTCATAGCCATACTAAGGAACTAATCATATTACTAAATTTCAGTGTCCTAGGGTGCTCTAGAACACCGGGAGGATGGAGCCTGCCGAAGCCCATCAGTCAACAAAGGGCTATTTCCAGTGAGGCTCCATGCTTCGAGCATCCTGGCCGTGTCCTAGGGAGCTGCTCACAGAACACAGGAGGCTTCCTGTGCTCTCATTGAGTACAATGGGAAAACCACAAGGGGAAAGGGGGCTGTGATACAGAGAATGTGGAGCTCAGGGTGATGGGTACCCCCACTGTCCACCATATTCATCATGCTCCCTGTCGAATCCCCCTGCTATTACCCACTCTTTGGATTCAATGTGATGAGGTCCATACTTGTTATCTTGCCAATATTTTTCCTGAATTGTGGTGCTCAGAACTGAACACAGTATCCCAGATAAAGTCTGACCAAAACAGAAGTGGGACTGTGACTCTAAGCTCCTATTAATGCAGCCTAGAATCGCATTGGCTTTTTTAGCTGCTGCATCACATGGTTGACTCATGTTCAGCTTGTAGCCTGCTAAGACTCCTAGATCCATTTTACATGTAATTTTCAAGCAAAGAAGCAGGTCCTGGATCTGAGGCCCCTTGTTACTTCCAATTCCACCACAGATTGCTGAAGGAGGGAGCAAAAAACATCTTCTTGCATCCGTATTGCCAGAAGAACAGATCTCCATTGTTTGGAGAGGCTTCTGGATGTTAGGTTTAGGGAGTCAGTCAGGAGATGATAAAAGGAGATGATAAATATTAGAAATTATGTTGTTGGGGTTTTTTTGGGGGGGGGGGGCAAGGATCTCAACTCCTCTTTCCATGCATATTAAAATGGCATTTTCTCAGAATGATTCCCCAATAATAAATCAGTGTGATGTACGTTTTTAAAGTAAGGCATTAAGATTTCATAATAATTTCAGCATAACAATATTTGAAGAAAAAGTAATTGTCAAATTGAAGATCAGCATCTCTCAGTTTGTTGTGTTTATAATCTAGTTGAACATTGAGAGCTTCAGTCAAGCTCTTGGATTTGAAAACATCAGAGATTAGTACAGTGAACACCAGGGAACAGAGCCATAATAGCACGATTCTGTCTCATGGTGATGTTTCCATTTCAAACAAGCAGCAAGGGACATTTCAATCTTGATCCTATTTTGCTATATCTTTAAAGAAGCTCGAGGGTTTGTTAGAATGTTAGAAGTAGATTTTTATTTTCGAAATGTGTTGTTCCTTTAGTAGATGAGGGTATGAATGTTGCTGGTAAATTCAGATGATAGAATCAGATATGGCACATTCAGAGGTACATGATATCCAGTCAAAGGAACTCATCCCAATATGGTGTGTAGGCACAACAACTGGAGTCGTGCATTCCCAGGAGTGGCTGCGGGGGAGGTTCCAGACCAAGCACAGTCCGAAGACCCAAAGACCTCAACGGCGGAGCAGGCGGAGGATAACATGGTACATGTTACAACGGCTGCGAAGGCGGAAGAAGGCTGCAACAGACTGAGAAGCCACGGTCAATGGGTTAAACTACATCACCAGTGGAACCTCACTCTGTGAAGACTGTGTGTTGATCAGTTGTGCACTGACCTCCACACATTAAAAAAACCCAAGCACAGGTGTCTTCCAAAGAAAATAAAAACAAACCAACCAAGTCCCATGGCGATCAGCGAGTGGCGACGGGGGCAGGACTGTGAAATCTGGAAGCTCCTAGTCACAGACTGGCACATGGGCGGTGGGTACGGACTCAGTCGTTCTACCTCAAGGTCCAAGGCAGTTGAATAGTTCGGCAGCTGTATCCGCGACTGAGCAGTCCTTTTGAGGACCCACTCTGCTCACCCCAAACGGGGAGGGGGCTAGAAAAGGTGCCCTAAACATAGTCTGCCTCTCTTATCCCTTACTGGACTGCCGCGTCCAGTGGGGTCACCACCCTGCGGCCAAAAAAGAAATATGAACTTTGGTACATGGAATGTACGAACACTGATGGACAACAGTGACAGCGGACGTCCTGAACGCAGAACTGCCATCATTGCAAGGGAGCTGGGACGCTTTAACATCGACATAGCAGCCCTTCAAGAGACCCGGAGAGCAGGAGAGGGACAGCTGAAGGAAGAAAAAGGCGGCTACATCTTCTTCTGGAAGGGACTGCCTGAAGAAGACCAAAGACTGCACGGAGTTGGCTTTGCTATCAGGAATGATCTGGTGAAACATCTGACCGAAGCACCCACTGGCATCAACGAATGACTCTCAACCCTCCGAATTGATCTTGCCAAAAACCAACAGGCAACCATCATAAGTGCCTATGCACCAACACTAGATGCTGATGAGGACATCAAGGAGAAATTCTACTGTCAGCTGGACACCGTCCTATCGGGGATACCTAAGGAGGACAAAATCATCCTCCTGGGGGACTTCAATGCAAGAGTCGGGCGAGACTTCGACCTGTGGCCAGGGACCATCGGAAAAGATGGGGTTGGAAACAGCAACTCAAACGGCATCCTGCTTCTCACCAAATGTGCGGAACACAACCTTGTCATCACCAACACGCTCTTCCGCCAGAAAAACAAGTTCAAGACATCATGGAAGCACCCCCGGTCAAAGCATTGGCACCTCTTAGACTATGTAATCACACGTGCCAAAGACCGCCGTGAGGTGCTCCTCACAAGAGCCATGACAGGTGCTGACGACTGCTGGACTGACCACAGGCTAATCCGATCCACAATGGCTATCAAGATCGCCCCCAAGCGCAGACTCCAAGGAAGAAAGACAAGGCGCAAAATGAACACCCAAGCCCTTCAGGAGCCCTCCAGACGAGCCCATTTCCAAACAGCACTCAAGAACCATCTACCCACAGAACACCCCGAAAATGTTGAGGAACATTGGAACAAACTGAAGACCTCCATCATCACAGCCTGCAAAGAAACTATTGGGTATCAAACCAAGAAACATCAAGATTGGTTTGAAGAAAATGAGATCCAACAGCTAATTGACAAGAAAAGGAAAGCCTTCCAAACATGGCAGAGAGACATCCACTGTGCTGCTAAGAAAAAGATCTATGCCAGTGCAAAAGCCAAAGTCCAAAGAAGGACAAGAGAACTCAAGAACATCTGGTGGACAAAGAAGGCCGAAGAAATCCAACACCTGGCAGATACCCATGATGCTCAGGGATTCTTCAAAGCCACAAAGGTCATCTATGGACCAAGAAACCATGGCATACAGCCTCTACGCTCATCAGATGGAACCAAACTCTTGAAGGACCAAAACTCAATTGCACTACGTTGGAAAGAACACTACCAAAGCCTCCTGACCCGCAGCTCCAATGTGGCCGAAGAGGTCCTCTCACAAATCCTGCAACAACAAACCAGGGATGAGCTTGCAGCACTGCCTAGTCTGGAAGTAGTCAGCAATGCCATCAGCCAAAAGAAGAATAACAAAGCCAGCGGACCTGATGGGATCCCTGCTGAAATCTTTAAAGAGGGAGGACCCGAGCTGACACACCAACTCCACCAGCTCATAGAAAAAGTGTGGGTGACCGAGAAAATCCCAGCAACTTCAAGGATGCCACCATCATCACCCTCTTCAAAAAAGGGGAAAGAACAGACTGCGGAAACTATTGAGGTATCTCCCTTCTAACCTCTGCTGGGAAAATCCTCGCAAGAATCCTTGCAAACCACCTTCTGCCCCTCTCAGAAGACACCCTCCCAGAATCCCAGAATGGCTTCCGCCCCTCCAGAGGAACCGTGGACATGATCTTCACTGCTCGACAGCTCCAAGAAAAATGCAGAGAACAAAATCAACCTCTGTACATGGCATTCATCGACCTTGCAAAGGCATTCGACACAGTGAATCGCAGCGCTCTCTGGCCCATCCTCCAAAAAATCGGGTGCCCAAACAAATTTGTGAACATCCTGCGGCTCCTCCATGATGACATGATAGCAACAGTTTTGGACAGCAGTGGCTCCCAAAGTGACCCATTTAAGGTGGAATCGGGTGTCAAACAGGGATGTGTTATTGCCCCAACTCTATTCTCCATCTTCATCGCTATGATACTTCACCTTGTTGATGGGAAGCTTCCCACCGGAGTGGAAATCATCTACCAGACAGGTGGCAAGCTATTCAACCTCAGCAGACTGAAAGCCAAAACCAAGGTTACAACATCTGTTATAAAACTCCAGTATGCTGATGATAACGTCATCTGTGCGCATTCAGAAGAAGATCTACAAGCCACTCTAAACACCTTTGCAGAAGCATACGAGAAGCTCGGCTTGTCATTGAACATTGAAAAAACCAAGGTGCTTTTCCAGCAGGCACCAGCCAATCCCTCTCCAATGCCAGTGATACAGCTTAATGGTGTAACATTAGAAAATGTTGATCATTTCCGCTACCTTGGCAGCCACCTCTCCACCAAAGTCAACATCGACACTGAAATACAATACCGCCTGAGCTCTGCAATCGCAGCATTTTTCCGAATGAAGCAGAGAGTGTTTGAGGACCGGGACATTCGTAGGGATACCAAGGTGCTTGTTTATAAAGCTATTGTCCTCCCAACCCTGCTCTATGCCTGTGAGACGTGGACTGTCTACAGACGTCACATGCAACTCCTGGAACGATTCCATCAGCGCTGCCTCCGGAAAATCCTGCAAATATCTTGGGAAGACAGGCAGACAAACGTCAGCGTGCTGGAAGAAGCAAAGACCACCAGCATTGAAGCGATGGTCCTCCGCCACCAACTCCGCTGGACCGGTCATGTTGTCCGGATGCCCGACCACCATCTCCCAAAACAGCTGCTCTACTCTGAACTCAAGAACGGAAAACGGAATGTTGGAGGACAGGAAAAGAGATTTAAAGATGGGCTCAAAGCTAACCTTAAAAACTCTGGCATAGACACTGAGAACTGGGAAGCCCTGGCCCTTGACCCTTCGAGCTGGAGGTCAGCTGTGACCAGCAGTGCTGCAGAATTTGAGGAGGCACGAGTGGAGGGTGAAAAAGAGAAACGTGCCAAGAGGAAGGCGCGTCAAGCCAACCCCGGCCGAGACCGCCTTCCACCTAGAAACCAATGCCCTCACTGCGGAAGAAGATGCAGAGCAAGAATAGGGCTCCACAGTCACATACGGACCCACAAAAATATTGGAAGACAATCATCCTAGGAAAGTGAGGGATCGCCTAAGCAAGTAAAGTAAGTAAGTGTGTGTGTAGGATCATGTTGTCATGGTGTTTAGTCCTGTAGCATTAGTTCTGATTATCATTCCTTTTAACATGTCTTTCTTGCAATTTCTCCAGAAACAATCCATTTTCAGATTTACCACACTAGAAAGTGTGGTTCCTGCCCACTTCATTTTTTAAAAAGAAAACTCTGGAGGGGAAAATCTCTCGAGATATTGGTGCTTTTCTCTTCTTCCCGTCCTGCTGCTCTGGAGGAGAAGGAAGGGAATAGAAAAATCTCTTGGAATTCAGATCCCTGAATAAGAGAGATTGTGGGGAGTGAATGAGGGAAAGCTGAAGGCTTCTTTGAAGTGTTTCTTGTGCTGTGTTCTTGTGCAGCAACCCAATGGAATTCACCCATTACGATTGTGTCCTTGTACAGCTGGGAAGTGGGAGAGCAGGTTTTGCTGTGGTGTCTCCTGCATTGCAAAGCTTTTCCTTAGGTAGAAGAATTTACCAAACCTTATTGCTCATTGCTCCTTCTTTCCTTCTGTGTTTCAATTATGCCCCCCCCCCAACTTCTCATACAAAAACACTGCAATGTGGGGAATTTGTTTGTGAAGCTCAAAGGACTCAGAAAAAGATAACCAGTTACTGTTTTCCTGATCTGCATTTACATGGGGGAAGAGACAGGAAAAAGCAGTGTGCAGGAACAATTAAAGAGACAACATTCTGGAGATAGCGACATTTCTCAGGAAATGCTTCTGGGAAGAAAATCAGGGGAAATTTTTCACAATATTCTCCTGGTATGCAATAACTCCAAAAAGGTGTGGAAAAAAATATTCTATGGAGAAAAGTATTTGTGTATAAGTGTGAAATCTCTCTTTCTACACAGGAAACTTTCCTTCTGTTGCAGAATAAAAAATGCCATACATTTTTCTATGCAGAATACTTCCTCTGCAACACTTCACGATATTTAAATCCAGAGAAAATAATGCAGAGGAATAGTTGTTTTCTTCTGCAGAAGGGAGAAAAAAAACCCTATCCTAATTATTTATCCTTGCATAAACAAAATAATCAAGGATTTACATTCCTAATATAGAGCAGCTTATGCACTACTGTGCGAAGCCTTGTGGCAAGATAAGAGAGATGAAGGGCTCAGTTTTAAAGGCATTTATAGGCAAGCATGAATCCTCCAAAAGTAGGAGATATGTCACTTTTTCAGGCAGGCATTGCAATTGTTCTGTGTGTTTCTTACTTATGGCTACTGCTACAGATACCTGTGGCCAGAGAGCATTGCTTCTTAGAGCACTGCACTTCCAGATGAACAAATAAAGTCCAAGTATCACAAGTTACAGATTTTATGTTGTACAAACTGTCTTTATTTTGGAATTACACATTACATTTTCTTCATTTTGATTCCCTCTCCCTTGGTTGGTTTAAATAATCTTATTACCTACCCAAATATCTAAAGGCACACGGTCCTGTCTGAATAATAGGTACTGTAGACTATGTTTCTGAGAAATAAACTGACAAAACCACCTTTAAGTAATCCTTACCTTAGAAAACCCCATGAAATTCTTGCTATCGGCATATATTGATGGGTGAATTGAAAACACAAACACACATGTACACTTTTCAAAATGAAATATACCTGTGTTTTTCTTTGTGTTGGTACTATCTTAAAAACAGTAAAGAAAGCCAACACCAGTAAATACAACTATTGTTTCCAGGACAACAGAGATAAAACAAGGGAAAGAAGGAGGTTAGTCCTAAAAGAAAGTGATCCCAATGCTTAACTAGCATTCAGAGGAACCCTTACAACCCCATCATATTAGCCAGGTGAAGCATCCTGCTTCACCTGGCATCTAGGAGGAAAGAGGGAGCAGTGAGGTAAATCTGTTGCCCCACTTGTAGCTCCCTTTTGACAACACTTTCCCCACCACGTGGGAAAAGAATTGCCCTGGAGAGGCCCCATTCTGGCTCCATTAGAGTCAGCACAACACAGGAAGCCTCCCGTGTTGAAAGAGAAGTGTCATAAGATGCTTTCTCTCCAGTTGGAGGAGAGGCTTCGATAGGAAGCTTTCTTACATTTTTTGGCAAGCTGTGAGCCCATCAGTCCTCCAGCTGGAGTGTAAGCATGATAGGATGCTTTCCAAGGTAAATGTGATGAGTTGGGATCTCCCTAAAGTGACAATTCCTTGAGTCAACTTCTTGACACCAAGGTTCAAAGAGATTCATACCATGGCAAGTTATATAGGTCAAGTTCAATCCTAGTTAACACTTTGAACATTGATGGAGAAATCACCCTGAAAATTGATGTCCTCCCCTTCCCTAGGCCTCTTAATCAAATTTAATATCAGTGACCATTATATCCTGTGGAACCATCTATCTATAATTTACACTGTTTTATGATAGATCAAGACCTTCTCAGAGGGATGACTTTTGAAAAGTTATATTTGGGGCCAAGTGTTTTTAGACCATAGCCCTCCTGAAGATTCCATCTTGTTTTACAAACCTTTAAGCATATCCTTCAAACTGGTTAAATCTGTTTCTTAAGCATGTAGGTTTGTGCCTCTGATAGGCTGTTGACACAAAATTCTAATTTTCTTTTTCTGTCTAAATCCAAGGAAAGTGTTTTGTTTCAAATCATGGTTTGAGACAGGTAATGCACTGAATCAAGGGAACTAAATTGAAATTTCTACCAGAGAAGATACACATGTTCCTACTTTATCAAAAGGCGAAGTGGGGAAATAGAATTTAATCTATGCTAGATGATTACATTCCACTTGAATGCTCTACTTTGCAGTTCATTTCCAGATCCACCCCTCATCACTCATATTCCAGTGATGACCAGGGTATGTTTGCCAAGTATACTAATTTTTAGAGACACCAGATCAAACTAAGGCACATGTCTTAGTTATAACCTCTTTCTATGTGGAGCTGCTTTTGAAAACTATTCAGAAAATTCCATTGATCTGAAATTGTATGGACAGTCTATCTTCTAATTATAGGGTGGCCTGTCTCCGTTGGTGATTTCTATTGCCCCTTGACCCCAGAAATAACGAGACAGACAACCATGATATGGATTCAAATTAGGCAACTTTTATTGAATGTTACCTATTTAAGTTCAACTGAACTAAACTATGTGTCTAGGAACTTGGTGGCTAGCCGAGGCAGCGTCCTCGGCTATTTAGTGTGTAATATCTGTGTGCCCTGGATCCCCAACCGGGCAACCTGAAGGTAAAAGTCTGGAGAAGCCTGTCTCATATTATTGTAATCAGCTTCTCCTATTTCTGTGCCAAGTGATGTCCCCTCACCCATTTGCTGACTTCTAGGTGAGTGATTGTTGTACACTGCCCCCCACTCTTAAGGGGTGCCTTGCGTATACCTCCATGTCTGTGTTTTCCTGATCTATTTATGCTAACCTAGTTAAACCGAACCACCCCATCTAGCCCCTAATAACAGTATAGGGTAGGCGAAAAAACCCCCCAGAACATGAGAGGCAAAAAATTCCTACCCGGCTCCAACGGGCAACCAAATATACTGTCAATGGGCGGGAGTGGCGGGTAGAAAGTCTAACAAGACTGAAGGAAGGAGGCTGGCTCACGTGATCAGCCAGCCCCCTCCCCTCTTCTAGGAGGTTCGAAGGACCTCCCATTCTCTGCCTTCTGGGGGGAGGGGAAAATCGCTCTCCCCACCAACTGCGTTGGTGAGGAGAGTCCCTTGCCCCTTGACCCTAGAAATAACGAGACAGACAACCATGATATGGATTCAAATTGGGCAACTTTTATTGAATGTTACCTATTTAAGTTCAACTGAACTAAACTATGTGTCTAGGAACTTGGTGGCTAGCCGAGGCAGCGTCCTCGGCTATTTAGTGTGTAATATCTGTGTGCCCTGGATCCCCAACCGGGCAACCTGAAGGTAAAAGTCTGGAGAAGCCTGTCTCATATTATTGTAATCAGCTTCTCCTATTTCTGTGCCAAGTGATGCCCCCTCACCCATTTGCTGACTTCTAGGTGAGTGATTGTTGTACACTGCCCCCCACCCTTAAGGGGTGCCTTGCATATACCTCCATGTCTGTGTTTTCCTGATCTATTTATGCCACGGATTGGGGGCAAATGTCTATTTCGCCCCCATCCCCCACCAAGCCCCTTAAAACTTCCTGAATGCCTAACTGCAAATCAGCCAAAAATTGTGCGTTACCCAAATCTGTTAGGTGTACACCATCATAACGGTAAAACTGTGTTTTGTCATGCGTAATGTCTCTATGGTGTATGTAAAATCCTCTGCCCTGTGCCAAAGCCCTGCGCATGGCCCGGTTCACACGCTTTCTGGCCTTCTCGAGCTTCCTGACGTCACCGCCTCCTGGCCACCGAAGGCGTGGAATGATGGCCGACCAAGCGATGTGAACCCGGGGCCATGCCTGCCAGATCTTAAGAATGTCAGCACGGGCTTGTAGATATAGGGCCCTGCCGTTAAGCAGGCCAAGGTCGTTACCTCCGATATGGAGCACCAAAACGTCAGAAGGGGGCCCGCTCCTGTCATGCAATAACAAGGGAACCAAACCGTCCCAACGAAGGCCCCGAACACCCTTCCACTCGACCGATGCAGTGGAAGCAAAACCCAGATGCTGGCCAAAGGACGAGTTCCTGGCGTATCTCTCCGCCCAGTGGACATAACTATACCCACAAACAAGGATTCTCCATCTATGCACCAGCCTGGCAGACTCTGAAAGATAAACAACAAATTCAAACAAGTACCGAGCGAACATATCGCCTGTAAGCATCCGATTTCCACCTGCCAATTGATTTAATGGCCTCCTCATTGTAACCCAAATGTGCTGCCGAAGATGCCGCCCCTGTTCGAAAAGAGTGAGTGCCAAATCTGTGAGAACCCAACCCCAGAATCTTCAGCGCCCTATCTGTGATGGCCCAAAACTGATACTTCGTGAGGGGGGTGGAATCCTGATGGCAGAACAAATATCCCCCCGACTCAACCCTAACTTGTATGAAAAGTGCCATTGCCAAAACAGGGCATTTCTCGGGGTCACTGCATCTAGCTAATGTCACCACAGCGCCCTTGGCTTGCTGGTCCGTCTTGGACGAACGTACCAAAATTTGGAGGGTGTAATGGGTTAGTTTTATATCTGGCAACAGCAACGCCCGCTGAGAGACATCTCTTTTCGACATGGCGAGTAGCTCACTTATCCTAAGAGCAGGGAAAAAGGCCGTCAAGGCCGCCGCATGAAACAACCGCTGCTCATAATCGGACCGACACACTTTGGGCCATGTTCCCTTCAATCCCTTTAAAATTGTGGGTGACAAGGGTTCCCTCTTATCCTGCGAAGGACCCCGTTGACGACCCCAACCCGCAATAATTTTATGTAGGCGGAAATCGTTCGTGGGGTCTGAAAGGCCCTGCGCTTTTGACCAGTAGGCCAACGCCGACAGCTGGGACTTAATAGTATGCGGCGCTAGGCCCCTTCTGTGTGAGTACACACATAATTGCGCCAAATGTTCATAAGGAATCGCTACTGTGGATGGTAACTCGTAAAACTGCCTAAACTCATGAAACTCCCTAACCACCCTCATGTAAGAATTTCGTGAACTTGGGGCTAATGCTAAAGCCATACCCATTACCGCCTCGTCCCTCCAACCTGCCAAAGATGGCCTGGCATACGCTGTGGATGAACGTCGGCGCTGGGCGCGAGTTGTCTGAAGCGCTCCATCTGCATGCGAATTGTCTATTCCCGCTATGTGAAAGGCTTTAAACAAAATGTTATACCTCAAGCAGTGCAATGTGAACTGCCTAAGTGCCCCCATCACCCTATTGGATTTTGATGTCAAAGTGTTGATAACCTGAACCGTGGCCAGGTTATCACACCAAAAATGAACTGTTGAATTGGCAAAGGCCTTAACCCATACTGTAACAGCAACTAGTATAGGAAAAAATTCCAAAAATGTTAAGTCTGCTGTGATCCCCTGCGCGTGCCAACTGTCCGGCCAGACTTCGGCACACCAGTGTCCCTGAAAAAACACTCCAAAGCCAACTGCACCCGATGCATCGGACGCCACTTTAAGAGCGTCCTGCAGCCTTAACTCCTGTCTCCAGAATGAAACCCCGTTAAAACCCCCCCAAAAGTCCAGCCAAATGGACAGGTCCTCCCTGACCGAACGTGTAACCCTAATCCGATGATGGGGCATCTTGACCCCCGCTATGGCATTGCATAGCCTACGCAAAAAGGCCCTCCCAGGGGCAACAACCCTGCACGCAAAATTTAAGTGGCCAATTAACTCCTGAAATTCTTTTAAAGTGGCTTTTCTTCGATACAAAAACTGCTGGACCCTACCCGTCAGGTCTGTCACTTTATTAGGTGGCAACCTGGAATATTGATTTACCGTATCCAGTTCGATCCCCAAAAAGGTCAGAACCGGTGACGGGCCTTCCGTTTTTTCTTCTGCCAAGGGAACCCCTAATTCCTGTGCCAGCTGTTGAAATGACCTGAGTAACTCCTTACAATTACCCGACCCGGAACGCCCTATGAATAGGAAATCATCCAAATAATGAGTGACTCCAGACATTCCAGATTGGGTCCGAACGGCCCAATCCAGGAAGGAACTAAATTGTTCAAAGGCCGCACAGGAAATGGAGCACCCCATGGGAAGTGCCCTGTCCACGTAGAAAAAACCCCGGAATTGAAAACCCAGCAGCTCGAAGTCAGCCGGGTGTACAGGAAGCAAACGAAATGCTGACTTAATGTCGCATTTAGCCAGCTCAGCCCCAAGCCCGAACCAACGAACAAGCTGCACAGCCGAATCAAACGATGCATAGTGAACCGAGCATTGCTCGTCGGGAATTGCATCGTTCACCGACCTGCCCTTAGGATAGGACAAGTGATGAATGAGGCGGTATTCCCCTTGCGTTTTCTTCGGTACTATTCCCAAAGGTGATACCCGCAACATCGGCGTTGGAGGCGCCGTGAATGGGCCCAAAACCCTCCCTTCTAGTACTTCCTTTTCAATTTTACGCTGTACTAAATCTTCCATTCCTATAATGGATTTCAAATTTGGGGACAACGTGGGAAACCGTGGACCCAATGCCGGAATACGAAAACCCTCTGAATAACCTGCCCATAGGTATTCAGCTGACCCCCTATCCGAGTACTGATCCAACCAAACCTTCAACTGATCTAACTTAATTGGGCTGGGGCCCTTTTGAAACCGCGGCTGGTCCTGAGGGTTTCTTAACAAATTGGGTGTCCCTAGGATTACCTCTCGTGGCTCTCCCTTTGGGGCAATTTCGAGACGGGTGGGTGCCAAAACAAATTGAGCACGAGTGCGAGTATCGACAGACCTTCCGTGAACAGGCTCCCTGAGACACAAATTCCCAGCATAAAGGCTTTTGGCGCTGAGACTGCAGCTGGGGAGCCCCCTGCCGAAAGGGCTGTCCTGATTTGTTCTGAATAGTGTGCCCACTATCCGCTTTCAAGGCAGCGGAAGCCCTAGATGGATTCATGACCTCAATCCAAATTTGGTCATCAATCAAGTCCCAGCGTTTATCTGGATGACAAGCCGCTTCAGATCTAAAGCGCCTATCATATTCTAACCAAGCGTTAGGAGGGCCGCTAACATAAGCCTTGTTAATGATATTCTGGTACTGCCACAGCGCTGTAGCCCTTTCCGGGGCAGCATCAGAGAGCAGGTTTGCGTACATCGTAAAACAAGGGAGCCAATTCTCCCAATTCTGCTCAACCTTGCTCTTTTTAATTTTCTCCTTACTATCCTCATCTAATTCATCCTTCTCCTTTTTGTCAAGATCCCTAAAGTATAGAGAAAAGATGTCGATATATTCATTTCTCAATATCTTCTCCATAGTTTTGGATGCCAAATGGGAACCCAAACCCGATAGACTGACAGTAGGAGTGGCCTGCGGTGGCCATTTCGCCGTGCCCCAAATTTGTTGGCCTCGCCAGTCCGTGCCGATTCTAGGGTAACAGTAGCCTGCTTGGCCGATACAGTGCTATAATCAGCCCTATTTTCCCCTATACTGGGTTCTGTCCCCCCAGCGGACTGAATCCCAACTAAAGCCTGTGACTGCCCCCCAACCGCATTGTGACCCCGCCCCTGGTCCCAGGGCCATGTGAGTGTGGTGGAAGTGCCTGCTGATGTGAGTGTGGTGGAGGTACCTGCCGATGTGCTAGGGCCATCCACCGTCCGCTCCGCCAGGACCTCCCGTGGCTTGGGAACAGCCGTCACCAACTGCTCGCTCCCCCCCCTGCAGCAATGGAAGCAGCAGTCTGAGTGGCCCCGGCTGTGGCACTGGACGTGGAGGCCAATGCCGCAGGCTGACTGGGTCCGGCCCCAGCAGCCGCCATGGACCCGGATGAAGTCTGCACAGAGGAAGGCGCTTCAGGGCCGGAGATGGTCTGCACAGCCGATGACGCCAAGGAGGAGCCCTCCGCAGCTGCAGGTTGGTCAGGAAGCCGCACCGCCCCTCCGGCACTTGAGATCGAGACCGACTCTAAAATAGAAACCCGGGACAACAAGGATTTAAACAACTGCTTCTTGCTTGCCCGGCGAGTGGGGCGTGAACCAGCCCCACCGACCACCACCCCCCTATCCTTTTCAACTTGGTTAACACGCTGAAGAAGGGCCTCCAAATCTTCCATAGACACGCCGTCCTCATCTGACGATGACCCGTCCTGACGAAAAGGGCGCTTGTGACCCGTCTTCTCCGCGGGACCCTTTCCCTTGGGGCCCCCTTTGTTCTTCTTTGAAGGCATCCTAAAGAAACGGAGGGGGGAAGAAACAAACGCATGAGCAAACCATCTTCTCTCAGAGCCAGGGACACTCAACAGCCTGGGGGGGGGGGGAGCTAGGTTCCTCAAACACCATAGAATCAAAGAGTTGGAAAAAACCGCTCGCCTATGGATATACACATATCCATACCTACAGATAAAAACCCCAGTCATATATATAGCACGATGCATTCCGTTCCTAACATGCGCCCCAGCTATTTTGCCACATAACCTTAGCCAAAAGGGAGGAGGGGGCGTGGGTTCTGCTTACTACTCCTCATAGAACATAGAAAGAGTTGAAGAGCCCACAATTGCTAAAATAGAATCAGAGAATTGAAAAGAACCAGGAGGTGTGGAGTTAGCCTATCGCCCCTTATAAAACCATGGAATCAAAGAGTTGGAAGAGGCCCCAGGTGCCAATCATAGAATCAAAGAGTTGGAAGAGGCCCCAGGTGCCAATCATAGAATCAAAGAGTTGGAAGAGGCCCCAGGTGCCAATCATAGAATCAAAGAGCTGGCATAGGCCCCAAGTGCCAATCATAGAATCAAAGAGTTGGAAGAGGCCCCCCTTGCTAATCACCGAAGCAAAAGGTTGGAAGAGACCCCATGTTTCCACACAAGCCCAGGTTTCAGTAGTGTCACCCCCCCTGACCCAAGGAGACAACCGATAGAGTGGCTTTCCCTTAACCCCCCAGCCAAAGCAGGCCCTTAAATTGGTGGCAACCTGCGAAAAAACAGCTACCGCAACTTATAGCCATGTGGGTGAAGGCCCTGTTCACAGCCTTTCCCCAGGCTCAATAGTGACATAATCTCGGCTAAAATGGCTGCCATTGCCGCCAATTGACGCTACCTGCGTCATTACTCGACTAAAATGGCGGCCGTTACTCCAGGCTCCACCGTGCCATAATACTGTCTAAAATGACGGCCGTTGCCGCCAATTGATGCTAACTGCGTCATCACTCAAACAAAATGGCGGCCGCAGCTGCCAATCGCCACCAAAATGGCGACCATCGGGGCCGCGCTCAAAATGGCGCCGACCTGCAAAACAGCCGACCAAAACGGGACCGGCTGCAGGCGCACAATGGGCGGTGAAACACACATTTCCCCAGCGCCGCACCATTACGCGGCCGGGGCCTGTGCGGCCGAGCCGCGCCGCCGGAAAAATTCGCGCCGTGCGCCGCCCAACTCGCGGCAGAAGCAGGCGCAACGGAGGGTAAAGGGTGTGCAAAAGCCCCCATTCCCTCAAGAGCATCGGAAAACGGCGGCCCCAATCCGGAGCAGCCCGAGCGCCAGCCTCCCGCCGACGCTCCGACGTCCGGCCTCCGAAGGGGAAGGAGAGACCGCACCCTCCTTCCCGGAGTGCTCCGAGACCGACCTGGAGCACCGTAAATCGCGTCTTGTCCTCTTGAAAGTCTAACAAGACTGAAGGAAGGAGGCTGGCTCACGTGATCAGCCAGCCCCCTCCCCTCTTCTAGGAGGTTCGAAGGACCTCCCATTCTCTGCCTTCTGGGGGGAGGGGCAAATCGCTCTCCCCACCAACTGCATTGGTGTGGAGAGTCCCTTCTTTTGGGCAAATTTTGAAGTGTTGATTATGACCTATACAACCCTGTAAACCTTGAAGTCTGGTTATTTGGAATAATGCATTCTCAAGTCTCTGGGGCCTTCATAGATTCAGAGATCTATGAGTGGGAACATCCTCTAGAGTTAATTTTTGGTGATGGGCTCCAAGTTGCTAATATTCCCTATGGGAGATTGTTATCTCTCTTTCCCTTCTCTCTCTGTTTTTGTTGTTTTCCCAGAAGAGATATGCTTTTTATTCAGATAGGCATTTGGTGTGTAAGCTGGTACACTGTTTAAGGGGTGTATTGTTTAGCTGTTACCTATATATTTTATTATGTTGCTCCTGCTGCAGTCATTGTTAATTTTATTTATACCACGTTTCCTCAAAAAAACAGGACTCAAGGCAGCTTACAAATTAAAATACAATACTGTTAAAAGAAGAATCAACATTAAAATGAACCTAAATTATCAATATTTAAAACAGTTTAAAATATATAATTAAAGCAATTAAATGCAATTAAAATGATTTAACACATTTCAACTAGTTTTAATGCCATAGAATCATAGAATCAAAGAGTTGGAAGAGACAACATGGGCCATCCAGTCCAACCCCCTGCCAAGAAGCAGGAATATTGCATTCAAATCACCCCTGACAAATGACCATCCAGCCTCTGCTTAAAAGCTTCCAAAGAAGAAGCCTCCACCACACTCCGGGGCAGAGAGTTCCTCTGCTGAACGGCTCTCACAGTCAGGAAGTTCTTCCTAATGTTCAGATGGAATCTCCTCTCTTGTAGTTTGAAGCCATTGTTCCGCGTCCTAGTCTCCAAGGAAGCAGAAAACAAGCTTGCTCCCTCCTCCCTGTGGCTTCCTCTCAAATATTTATACATGGCTATCATATCTCCTCTCAGCCTTCTCTTCTTCAGGCTAAACATGCCCAGTTCCCATGTTTTAATTAAAAAGCTTTTTATTGTGTGTGTTATTATTCTTTCTTTTTTCATTGGATTTTTAATGTATTATTACAAAGCTTTTTTTTTTTTTGTCGTGTCAGGAGCAGCCGCTCCTGTTGTGAGAGAATTGGCCGTCTGTAAGGACGTTGCCCAGGGGACACCTGGATGATTTTTGATGTTTTATCATCCTTGTGGGAGGCCTCTCTCATGTCCCCACATGAGGAGCTGGAGCTAATAAAGGGAGCTCATCCGCTTCTCCCCGGATTCGAACCTGCGACCTGTTGGTCTTCAGTCCTGCCGGCACAGTGCTTTAACCCTCTGCACCACCGGGGGCTACAAAGCTAAAAATCCAGAAGACAAAAAAGAACAATGAAAAGTTTGAAAAGGGGAGTATGTGAAATGTAATTATTGAAAAATATATAATGAATCCTTAACTGTCAAATATATGTCTGTTATTGCTATCATTGTTGAACACCATTTTTGTATGGAGAAGCTATGGATCCATCTAACAATTTAGATAAAATAGTGAACATTGCTGAAGCTTGACGCAATGAAGACAACGTGTGGAATAGAGTTATCTTTGGATAACATAGTATTAGAAAGCATTACAAGAGCCACTATCACTCTCTTTGTCAAAGAAACTACACACAAAACTCTTTGATTCTATGATTCTATGATTCTATGAAACTACACAAAAAATAAAATTAAAGAAAGGTTTCAAACTTTCCTTTAAGATGTTTCCAGTGTGCTGTTATTTAATCCCATGTACTGCTAACATAGCAAGGTGCAACTACACAAGACAGGTTCAACTGGTGGAAAATGTCAGACTGAGAACCTACATTGAGGAAGATGGAATATGACTTTATGCTTAATGAGTTTTGTGATTATTGCACAATGCTATTTTATTAATGAATTACAATATTTCACTAGCAAATTCACATATGCACTAGCTGTGGAATGACTGTGAAATGACCTGCTGTAAGAACTCTGACATCTAAATGAGCTATCAGAATCTAAAAACCATGTAAAGACCTATCTCTTTTGGCAGGCCTACCCAGATAGTCTTTAAGCATGAATTTTAAATGCATGTCCTTTGTTTCATCTCTATTTTGTCTATTTTAATGTGTATTTCATAGGAATATGTTTTAATATGTTTACCTGTAGTGTTTTTGCAATGTTTTGCAAAAGAGCTCTCAGTGCAATGCTTAATGAACACTCGTGCACAGCAATATGCAATCTGTGAGGCACATCCCTATACAACAAAAAGAAGAACAAGGAGGTTATAGGGCCTCTTTGAGGAGAAGATGGTGAAATGCTGACATGGGATAGGGAAAAGGCAGAACTACGTCATGCCTTCTTTGCCTTAGTCTTCTCACAAAAAGAAAGTCATCCTCAACCTCAGCAACATGGAGTGGATGAAAGATTAGGAGAAATTCAACCATAAATAGAGAAACAAGTTGTCCAGGAATACCTGGACACTAAACAAATTCAAGTCCCCAGGGCCAGATCAACTACATTCAAGAGTATTGAAGGAACTAGCATTTCGGAACCACTGACAATCATCTTTGAGAGTTTTTGGAGAACAGGACAAGTCCCAGCAGATTAGAGAAGGGCAAATGTAGTCCCTATCTTCAAGAAGGGAAAAAAGGATGACCCAAACAATTACTATCCAATCAGTCTCATGTCAATACCAGACAATATTCCGGAAAAGATCTTTAAGGAAGTGGTCTGCAAACACTAAGAAATGACTGCGGTCATCACTAATAGTCAACACGGATTTATCAAAAACAAGTCATGCCAGAAAAATCTGATCTCTCTTTTGGATAGAGCTATGAGCTGTGTAGATGCAGGGAATGCCATGGATGTAGCGTATCTGGATTTCAGTAAGGCCTTTGACAAGGTCCCCCATTACCTTCTGGCAAACAAACTAGTCAAATGTGGACTAGACAAAACTACGGTTAGGTGGTTCTGTAATTAGTTAAGTGAATGAACCCAGAGGATGTTCACCAATGCTTCTTTTTCATCTTGGAAAGAAGTGACAAGTGGAGTATGGCAGGGTTCCCTTCTGGGCCCAATTCTGTTCAATATTTTTTATTAATAACTTAGACAAAGGGTTAGAAGGAATGATTATCAAGATTGCAGACAACACCAAATTGGGAGGGATAGCTAATATCCCAAAAGAGAGAAACAGTATTCAAAACAATCTTAACAGATTAGATAGAAGGGCCAAAACTAACGAAATGAAGTTCAACAAGGATAAATGCAAGATACTCCACTTAGGTGCAAAAAATGAAATGCAAAGATACAGAATGGGAAATGCCTGGCTCGACAGCAGTACACATGAAAAGGATCCTGGAGTCCGCATGGACAACAAGTTAAACATCAGCCAACAATGTGATGAGGCAGTTTAAAAAGCCAATGGGATTTTGGCTTGTATAAAAAGGAATATAGTGTCTAGATCCAGGGAAGTCATGCTACCCTTCTATTCTGCCATAGTCAGACCACACCTTGGAATACTGTGTCCAATTTTGGGAGCCACGATTTCAGGAAGATGTTGACAAGCTGGAATGTGTCCAGAGGAGGGCGACTAAAATGATCAAGGGTCTGGAGAACAAGCCCTATGAGGTGCAGCTGGGCATGTTTAGCCTGCAGAAGAGAAGGCTGAAGGAGACATGATGGCCATGTATAAATATGTGAGCGGAAGTCATAAGGAGGAGGGCATAAGCTTGTTTTCTGCTGCCCCGGAAACTAAGATTTGGAACAATGGTTTCAAATTACAATAAGGGAGATTCCACCTGAACATTAGGAAGAACTTCCTGACTGTGAGAGCTGTTCAGCAGTGGAACTCTCTGTCCTGGAGTGTGGTAGAGGCTCCTTCTTTGGAAGTTTTTAAACAGAGGCTGGATGGCAATCTGTCGGGGGTTCTTTGAACGTGATTTTCCTGCTTCTTGGCAGGGGGTTGGACTGGATGGTTCACGAAGTCTCTTCCAACTCTATGATTCTATGAATCTAAGCACAGTATGTGATATGGATGACACTGTATGCATAAATCTGCTTTCATAAGCTTGGACTGAATATAGTGCTTGGCATCAAAGAAAAAGGTCAAATCATAGGGGAACTTCCCTAGGGGAAGGTACACATGTATAAGACATCAATAGGATTTCCACCATAGCATTCCTGAATTCTTCTTCTTAGGTGATCCCTCATAGTCCGAGGATGATGGTCCTCCAAGTTCGGTGTCCTGGCGGTGGGTCCGTAGGTGACTGTGGAGCCCTATTCTTGATCTACATCTTCTCCCACAGTGAGGGCATTGGTTTCCAGGTGGAAGGCTGTTTCGGTCGGGGTTGACTTGACGTGCCTCCTTCTTGGCATGCTTCTCTCTTTCACCCTCCATTCATGCCTCTTCAAATTCTGCAGCACTGCTGGTTGCAGCTGACCTCCAGCTGGAGAGCTCAAGGGCCAGGTCTTCCCAATTCTCAGTGTCGATGCCAGAGTTTTTGAGGTTGGCTTTGAGCCCATCTTTAAATCTCCTTTCCTGTCCTCCAACATTCCGTTTTCCGTTTTTGAGTTCGGAGTAGAGCAACTGCTTTGGGAGATGGTGGTCAGGCATCCAGACAATGTGGTTGGTCCAGCGGAGTTGATGGCAGAGGGCCATCGATTCAATGCTATTCCTGAATTATAATAGAACAATCAAATGATACATATCACACCAACTGTCAAAAATTATTGTCCATGAAGTCCCATTAGAGGTCTATTGGAACTATCAGTGCATTCCTGTGTTTACAACAAATGATTCAAATAGAAAGACTTAGTTTGTGAAATATTTTTAAATTTAAATTTGTGACCTATTTGAAAAGCTTGCTTGTTGACATTTCATGGAGAGCTGTTTACTACCATGCTCTCTTTCCTTTCCATTTCATTTCACAAGCCTTGCAGGGATTGGCATTGTTCCCTCTGCCTTGTGGGCTTCTATAATTTGCTGACTTTCTGCATAATGTCACAGGCTTCACACTTTGCAGTGTTAACAAATATTGAATTTCTTAGCATAATTACTAAAATATTCCTTGACGATTGCCCCTTTAATCACCAGTCCTATTTATGAAGTTTCATAAGTGCTCAGAAAATATAAAATAATGCCTAACTACTAACAATTTGGGGGATCAATTTGTTTCATCTAAATGTGCATGATTAAATATGTTAAACCATCTTGTTTTAACTTATAATCTTTCTTTCAGATTCTTTTAAATTAATCTTACTTTATAAATAATTTTAATTGTTTAAATTGATATTTTGTATTCTACCCTAGGAAACTTTGATGTAGTATAGGATATAACTATTTAAAAGATGGATGACAGATAGATGAGAGACAGGTGATAGATGAGATGAGATGCAACTGATGACAAACGATAACTGAATTGCAGTTGTTCCTTCCTCCTTCCTTTGTATCCACCTTCCTTATTTCTGACTTACATACTTATTATTTTTTTATTAAACTTTATTTATACCCCGCCACCATCTCCCCAAAGGGACTCGGGGTGGCTCACACAAGGCCACGCCCATCAGCACAGTAACACAGTATTACACAAAAACACACAAAAGTACAATAACATAAAATACAGAAACAGTACAAATAAACTGCACAACGATATAAACTCAGAACATTAAACACTAAAAATAAACACAGTGGCCAGGGCCAATTCAAAGATTAAAATTTAAAACCACTGGATGATAGGGCAATGTAATATATCAGGACAGGGAATCCGGGGGATAAGGCAAAACTTAACTGCACGTACCAGAAAATAAAGTGCTATTGAGGGCATTTTATGCAAAGTTGGTCAGAAGTTAACATACATTAAGTCATACTTAACTGTCTCAAATCTCATTTTCCCTCTTCCCCACAGTTTTATAACTGTTGCAAGACCCCAGCTAAATCTCTCAGGTTTCTGAACTAAAGATGAATATATTTGAAACATTATAAGTATGTTAGACATAGCTGACCACACCACCAACTCATCTAATCATAGGTAATTTTCTTTATATCATTATTGAGTAATTATAAATATCAAACTCTGCAGTTGCTAACACAAATTCATAAAGTGTTTGTTGCTGCATCAGCTAGAAAGGTTGTGTTGTTCAGCCTGTTGTAATAAAGAGTCCAGTAGCATAGAGCATCACTGCCTTTACTTATACCAAAAAATCTCATTAAACTCAATGGGCCACATCTGTCACTTCCATTCTGTTAGGATGCACAGCATGTACAATAACAGTACCTGTAAGCTGAGGTGCTGAACAGTAGAAGGACTCCATCATGGAGCAATGAAATGGAAATGGAATAGTCTGGGGAAAGCAATGTTTGTCATGGTAGATTGCTTCCAGCTTCTCTGAGTGGTTCTTACACTGCCGACTGGCTATACACTTGTAAGCATTGTCGCACTTCTAGCATGAACTTCATTAGAGGTGACAGACTAACAGAAGGATTCTGTATTGGCGAGTCTCAGTGCAAGACTACCAAGCATAGTCGTCCTTGATGGCTTATTGAGGTAAGGAGTAGAGAAATGCTGCCCACATCCAAACAATTCTTTTCTTCTTGGTTATGTTTGATACTCTGTGGAGAAGCTCATCTGGGTTTTACTTGGCACAGCAAAAAAAAAAAGTATTTCTTAAATCAGATTTCCCTTTGTAGTAATACATTGTAACCACTTATGTGTCTATTGTGGACACAACTACACTGAACATTGTTGCCACAGAACACATGCTGCCAATGCAAACTGCATTGTGGATTAAGAAGTATACAGCACATTAAAGAAACTTTCAGGGAAATTCAAGCCTATCTTGTACTGCAGAAGATCCCAATATATCCCAGATCCCAGAGAGAAACCACAGAATGACATCCACCCCTGCTGACACACTTTGTAGAATGAGGGGGTGAAAGGGCTGCCAAAAAAGGCCCAAAGACATGACTGATAAGCAGCAGGCTAATGGGTGGGGTAATTATAAAGCATTTAATTCATTTGTTTGAAGATTTAAGCCCAAATAAAGAACTTTGTTGAACTTATTTTGAGCCTCAATAGAACTTTGTGTTGGGAAATCTAAGGGGCCATTCAGCTGAGGCACCCCCACGTCCCGTTGGGCATACAGAAGGCACGTCCTGTAAATAGACATTATTTCAGGCCCGGTGTGCAACAGCACAATGATGCTGGGAAAAATAGAAGGAAAAAGGAAGAGGGGCTGATCAAGGGCAAGATGGATGGATGGTATTCTTGAAGTGACTGGCTTGACCTTGAAGAAGCTGAGGATGGTGACAAAGAGTCAGAAGTGACTGAATGAATAAACAATAAAAGCACTGAGATGTGGTCTTGAAAAATGTTCTTAAATTCAATTTTACTTGCTGAAAGGTTTCAGCTCGGATTTCGTGTCTGTGTTATAAAGGATTTGAAATATTTGTTAAAATGTCTGGCAGCCATTTTCTTAAAAGTTTCTTTTGGAGAAACAGTGATTTTAGTGCAAATCTAAACTGGCTTCATGAAGCAATAGCAGGGGTATGTGGGAGAGTAGCTACAGTAGAAAGAAAGCTTAAAAGATAAGGATGTCTAAAGTAAATACAAGTTACATATGTATTGGATTCATATGGTATTATTAAAACTCATGTGATTATGCTTAAAGTCCAAAAGAATGTGAACAGTATACATGTTTAATTAAACAAGACACAGTATAATATAAGAGGCCATTAGAAGTCTCTGTGTGGGTTCTTTTGCTGTGACTGTATCATAAGAGAAACCCTGCATTAAAATCCTTGGCTTATAGTATATAAAAAGCTTTAAGTTCTTAAAGTTCCTCAAAGAAGCACACTTATGTTGCTTTAGAATGGTGGCATCCAACTGGAAAGAATACTGTGCCTACCCCCTCACAGCTTCTTCTGAGAATAGTCTTCAGAAAGACAGCTTGAAAGGTCAAATGCCATCTTCAACCTCCTGAGCTGAGGGCCTGAAAAGACTTCCCCTAGAGATCTGAAGAATGATAAGAGGACCTCGGTATATACTGAAATTGGCTTTTTTTCATGTTGGAAGAGCAGCAAGCAGAATTCTGTAGACACTTGTAGATTTTTTTAAGTCATCAGATCCTAAGTTTTTGCTTTGACACACAAGCTTATTTGACATACCACATGAAAAAGATATTTGCCATCTTTGTGGCTGTGTTCATACCACCCTGTTAGGGTCAAATCTATTCAAAAAGGTAAGTCAACTACAAAAATCTCCATCCCAAACCAACTGCTATTAGCTGTTGACCACACTTTTTAGTTTAGATGCAGCAAATGGCTGCACCACCATGTATTGTGGACAAAGAGAGCTTTTGGATATATATAGCCAGTTGGGTTTGGTCAAACTTGGACCCTGATGGGGAAGCTTAAAAGAAGGAATTACATTAAGGTAGTAGGGCTGGCAAGAAACAGTTATTCTACCCAAAATCTGTGACCTTTAGCTTGTAATTCAAAGAGAAGATGTCAGAATATCACAACTACGGTTGTTTCTATTAAATGCCAGGAAAAAAAGAGTGTCAGGTTATCTGAGAGAAGCCACAGCAGTACCCTTAGATACTGCAAATTATAGCATGCAGTTTAGACGTGTGCTTCATGAATAGTTCATCTAATCTTTTATAGTCATCTGATCAGCCAATTTGGTGAACTTTGCTAATTGCTTGTCTTGTAATGGTCATCTGAGGAAAAATATGAGGTGCAGAGCCATGGTAGCTAGCTGTGCAGCTGTCATTAATTGGGTTTTCTATATTTTTTTCTCTCCTAGCATAACAAAGCTCGGGCTATTAAGTTTGTCAAAGCTGTTAACAGTTTGTCCTTGTCTAGAAGTGCTGGTTGGTGCTTAATTCATTTAAGATACAGCAATGGGAAAACTGTCCCTGCACTTGAATGCTGCCCTGTTTCATTTTTCTCAAAATGAATATTGGCTTGGCCTTCAAAACATAATAAATACAAAACAAGCCATTTTGACTGTGGGTGGAACAGAAGAGAAATGATCCTGTTTGGATTGAGTCAGGGCTCTTCCAGATGGGCAAATGAGTCAGAAGGTTGCAGTGTTTGTTCCTGTTCTCAGGGTGTTTAAAACAATTAAAATAACATTTCTATTGTCAAAGACTCCTTTCCGGCAACTCCTGACACTAATTGCAGCATTTTATTCCACCGTTCAAGGTATTTTCTTTTTAACTCCAAATCATAAAGGAACAATGCGTTGCCTTCTCTCCCCTTTCCATATATGTAAGAAATAGGGGTGAGATAATAGTGTGGAAGACATCAGGGAAATGAATGTTTTCCAGCATAACAACAGAAGCAAGAGAAAAAATATAAAAGAAGAAAATATTCCTATGAAACCTACTATAGATAAAATAAATTACAATGAGGCACCTCCCAAAAGAATGGAAAGAACTGATATAGAAACAAAACAACTTAAAATACCTCAAGACCTATCTTGAGGTATTTTAGCCTAGTCTGGAAGGGCCCCAAGTACAACACTGGTCAGGCAATGTGGATTCTCCTTGTCATTTGACTGTCCTTCCCATCAGATTGTATAGGCACTGGTAGAAATTTCAGTTTTATACATGGGGATCAAGACCCTTACCCAATAGGCATGTATATGCAATGACTTAAAACTTGTGCGCCAGCTGCGCCCGTACCTTGGGAAGTCTGACTTGGCCATGGTGGTACATGCTCTGGTTACATCCCGTATAGACTACTGCAACGCTCTCTACGTGGGGTTGCCTCTGAAGACTGTCCGGAAGCTACAACTAGTACAATGAGCGGCAGACAGATTACTAACGGGAGCGGGGTACAGGGAGCATACTACTCCTCTGTTGCGCCAGCTCCACTGGCTGCCAATTAACTTCCGAGCACAATTCAAAGTGCTGGTGTTGACCTATAAATCCCTAAATGGCTCTTGCCCAATTTACCTGTCCGAATGGATTCTCCCCTATGAACCATCAAGGTTGTTAAGATCTTCTGGAGGGGCCCTGCTCTTGGTCCCATCGCTGTCGCAATCGCGTTTGGTGGGGATGAGGGACAAGGCCTTTTTGGTGGTGGCCCCTTGGCTTTGGAATTCCCTCCCGATGGAGATTAGATCTGCCTCTTCCCTCCTGACGTTTAGAAAGCAGGAAAAACATGGCTTTGGGATACTGCATTCGCAGAATGACGACTGAGTCAGTAACTGCTGATCTTTTTGGCGGATGGTGATGAATTTGAGATTCTTTTGGATGAACTGATTTTTGCTGTAATTTGTATGAATTGTATGAAGTGTATTTTAACATGTTTTATACTGATGACCTATAATGTTTTTCTTATTGTATTGAATTTTATGTTGTTAGCCAGCCTGAGTCCCTCCCCGGAATTGAGAAGACCGGGGTATAAAAACTCTAAATAAATAAATAAATTATTCTCTGTCTTTGATTTTTCAGATGCTTGGGACTTTATTTCTCAGATTGATTCATAGACATATCGGCTGAGTCTTATTTTACCCAAGTACAAAAAATGGTCTAAATCCAGTTATTCCCAACTACAGTAATGTGTAAATTAAAGGAATCCCCCAAAGTATTGAATTATCAAGTTACTATTGATTCAAAGTGTCTACCTTCACTGGGACTTCCATTTGGATTTAGACCAGGATGTATCTCAGCTAAGGAAGGCAGGGAAACCAATGCCATTGCAGTTCATAAGGAATGAGTAAAAAAAATCACACTGAAAATATTTCTTCAGATTGCCTCATCCTCTAGAATGTTGCAGAACAGTTTTGAAATGTCTAAAAACTTTGACCACATTGGGTTTTCAGAAGAGAAAATCTGCAGCTGTCAACAGCCACTGTTGGAGCTGTCTGTGAAGCAGAGGTTAAAGCTTCATGTCACAGGACATAAGGCCTGAATGCATATGATGGTTCTATTTTTATTGTCAGCAAAGTGACAAAAAGAACAGACTAAAGGTCGGGCTTAATTAGTGGTATACTTGTGACATTAAGAGAGCATAGCCAGGATTTTAAATGGAGGGCATCACCTAGACTATTTGATTTTGTGCAAGCAGAAAAGTTCTATTTTGTTCACAAATTATCTTCACGTCCAGTGCAGTTTAGTTCAATGTTTGAATTCAAGAGGGAGTATTTCCAGGCCAATAAGAGTGATATCCTGATCATAAACACACAGGATGGAAATCAGCTTCTCTGACCTCTACTTTAGGCAAGAGAACTGTACTATTATGGAAGAGTAAAGACATGCTGATCTCTCACTGATATTAGCTATGTTAGACTTCTCTCCTGGGAAATTCCTTTTTGTTATGGGTTGTCTTCCAAGATTACAGCAATCTTATTGCATGTTCCTTTCCACCGTTTCAGGGAACATGTACATCAAGAACAACCTGAATGTAAAGAGCTAGCCAGGAGGAAAATTACTATAAGGAAAAAAACAGCTATGTATCTGTCCACTGTACTGGGTTCTATGGCTGTGAACATTGTAAGAGGTAGTAGTATTTCCAAATTAGGTAACAGAAACAGCAACTGGAATGACAACCTTATCTAAAATCAGAACATATTCTCTTGGAAAGAAGCAAAAAGGGCTATATAGTTTAGAACATAAAATCTTGCTCTCTAAAAGATATGGCAAAGGTCATAGTTTGGAAAGTGAAGGCACCTCCCGACAATAATCAATGAGATTAGAAGTAAGAAGATTCCCCTTTGGGGAGGTGTAACAACAGAGATGCTGGACTGGCATGACTTTGCAAAGTTGCATAGGCTTAGAAGAAACTCATATAGTGAGAAAAAAGCCTACTAACTAAATTATGTAAACCTCTATAAAGCTTAGAATATATAAAAACAGAAATAGAAATAGAGAGAGCTATGCATCATAGCAAAGAAAACCCAAGAATTGCAATCCTTGCTCATTTCCAAAACATACAGCCCACTATGCTATTGCAAGAATGTTCTGTTCACACTTCCACAACTGTATTCAAGTTATCCAATAATAGCTGTGGAAACCATGAAAATGAACAAAATCTGGCTACGAGTATTTAAAAACTCAAAAATCAGGACAGGATTCTCCCAGGGAGCAACCGGCCAGACTTTGAAGCTACAAGGTGGCCATTTGCTATATTCACACTTGCCTCAAGCAGACAAGAGTTCTTTCTCCCATCCTGGATATTTCACAGATATATAAACGTCACTTCCCTAGTTTCCAACAGACCTCAGAGCCTCTGAGGATGCCTACCATAGATGTAGGTGAAACATCAGGAGAGAATGCTTTTGGAACATGGTCATACAGCCCGGGAAACTCACAGCAATGAGACATTGAGAACATTTGGAAACTCACAGACTAATGGCCAAAAATCTGGACAACACCTCTTCAGGACCACCCTTTAGCAATGTTTAGAGTAAGGCTCCCAAGTCCCATATCAGTGAAAGGACTCAGAAAAATACCATAGTCAATGGTACTGAATGCTGATGAAGGACCCAAGAGGACCACCATTTGCACTCTTGAGAACTGACAAAGTGGTCAAAGAGCTGCAACTGATGGAAGAAGAATTGTACTCAGTTATACTGATAGAAGTAGCTTTGTCACCAGAATTTTATTTTTTTTTGTCGTGTCAGGAGCGACTTGAGAAACTGCAAGTCGCTTCTGGTGTGAGAGAATTGGCCATCTGCAGGGACGTTGCCCAGGGGACACCCGGATGATTTGATGTTTTTATCATCCTTCTGGGAGGCTTCTCTCATGTCCCCGCATGTGGAGCTGGAGCTGATAGAGGGAGCTCATCCGCCTCTCCCTGGATTTGAACCTGCAACCTGTCGGTCTTCAGTCCTGCTGGCACAGGGGTTTAATCCACTATGCCACTGGGGGCTCCAGAATGAACTTATTAGATTCACAACATCAGGGAAAAGGTGGGTTTGCATCACAAGGTAACTGTAGGGATGCGCTGTGCATGCAACCATCGAATTCCCCTTGGCATAATTCAATCCCATTATAGAAATAATATTTTTAATTCTGTTGTTCTGATACATATTAAATGTGTTGCCTAATAGCCAGTTGACTGTAATGAAGGCATGATCTATTAAATCATTCAGAAATATCAAAGAAGTGGTTAAAAATACAGATTGCCAAATGTCAAGAAATCCTAACAAGAATTCTGAACTGACAAGAATCCTTGCAGTTCAGGTTGTATTCTATACATTGTTTGCATGTAGTTGTTTAATGTAATCAACATTTTTCACTCAGCGTTTTTCCACATACATATTATTTTCTGTGCAGGAAATGCTGCTTTCTGTGCAACAATGCCATGTGTAAATATTGACTCAAATCAACCACAAATTGTGAATAATCATTGAAAACTAGGCAGGTTTTAAAAAATACAGTGAGAAGAAAATTGTTAAAATCACTCACTGAAGAAAATTCTCTCTGTTAGGACATACAGAAGTATGCATTTGCTGGCTTTTTTTTTACTGCCAGAAGGTTGTGAAATTTTTACTTAATAAATAGAAAACTTTTTATTACCACCCTTTTCTGAGTGCTCACCTGACAACAGAACCTGTCAAGTTATGGACACCTGAGGAATACTACACCCCTAGAATCCACAAACAAAGAAGAAATACTACCATTGGCATGGGCCTCGCATTCAGCACACAGCGCTTTGAAGTTTCTTTTGCTGACACTACACTAAAATGGAAATGAAGAGCTGTCTTCTTAAATCTTCTAACCCAAAGAACCCTACATCTGCCTTCACTCTTCCATCTAACTGTTTGGTTCAGAAAAGTGTTAGCTCAGTCAGGTTTGTACTCTTTTTCAAAAGCCACTTTCTTTGTGATTAGTATGGCATCACACACACATATTTTGAATCCTGAATCTGCCTGCTTGTATTATTTCCTCTACTTTTTTTTGATGGAATAGGGTTACATGGTTGTAATGGATTTTCTTCATAAAAATCTACAAATATGATAAACATCAGTGACCTGTCCATTTCCCCTTCTTTTCTGTTGTTTTCTGTGGATGTGCATTTTAATTACCATTAGTCACTGCAGTTTTGTTTCTTCTTTTCTAGAAGTTTGGAATTCTTGACCTTTATTTTGTACAGTCTAAAATAAATGAGAACTGCAAAAAATGATTGCAAGTGAATAGAGTTCTCTAATCTGATTCAGGGTTTTTGCAAATATTTGCATAGGAAAAAATGTACTGTGAAGATAATGAAGCTCTCCAGCTTTCCTGAAAATAATTCCTCATATGCATGCTCAGAAATGTTTTTATGCAATCATGTGTAAATTCAAGGCAGAAGAAATATTTTAGTCAAAGCACCTGATCCTGCCCTCTACTAATCTGCATAGAATCAAATTAAGAAATCTCTTGGGTAATCCTGTGCTATTTTACAAGAGTTGCATCAAATTATCAAGTGCTATGGAAGAATTTTACAATGATTGCTTTAAAAATATGAAATAAGGAGTAAAAAAAGGAGTCAATATTATATAAAAATAAAATTAAAAGCAGCAAAATGGCAGAATCAAAGGATCTTAGAGCTCAAAGGGACCACAAAGGCCATCTACTCCAACCCCCTGCCAAGCAGTAATACACAACTAAAGTGCTCCCTGAAAGATGCCCGTCCAATGTATGCTCAATGACCTCCAGAGACACAGAACGAGTCTGCCACCCTTCAAGACAGTCACTGTCATACAGCTCTCACAGGTGGAATCTCTTTTCTTGTACTTTGAATTGGTTCATGTTCTGATCTCTGCAGTAATAGGAAACAAGCTTTCTTCAGATATTTAAAGATGACTATCATGTCACCTCTTAACTTCTCTAGGTTAGCATACCTATTTTCCTTAGTTGTTTCTCATAAGGCTTGGTTTCTACACCATTCATAATTTTGTTGCTTTTCTCTGGACACATTCCAGCTTGTCAACATGCTTCTTAAACCATGGTGTCTAGAACTTGACATGCATTTCATGTGAGGTCTGACCAGAATAGAATAGCATTACATTTCCCTCTATCAGGACAGTATGCCCCTGTTGATGACGCCCAGAATGGCATTGCTTTGTTTGGCTGCTACATTAGTGATGTGTGTTTCATTTGTGGTCTATTATTTCTTTTTTGCATGTACTGCTTTCAAGCCTGGCGCCATACCTCCAATATTGGTGCATTTCATTCCTCCTCCAATACCCTATAAAAGTAACGCTTTCATGAATACAAACCCTCAGATAAAAATTCTTATCTTCATTACAACAGCTTCCACCACTTTAGTTTAAAAACCAACCTTCCATTTTCACAGCTCCTCAGACTTAAATGTAACTCAAGCACCAAGGGACATTTTATTCATGAAAGTGTTACTTTAAGCCATGAGTTCAGAAATAGAGGCTACTCCAAACATGTAATAAGAAAAGCATTAATTAAAGTTGATAAAATAGATAGGACTACCTTACTGAAAGAATGCCCTCAATCCATAAAAATCAAATTATTTGGACACAAGAATTATCGCACTATTCCAAACAGATTACCCGAATTATCAAAAAGCACTGGCACCTTCTTCAAGATATCCCAGGTTGCCAAAAACCACCCATTTTCGGTAATAGAGGCACCAAAAATATAAGGGACTTGTTAATCACTTCTACCACTACACCTAAAAGAACTTTGAGAGGCCATTACCCCTGTGGACACTGTAAATGTTGTCCGCAATCATGGAAAACTAAGGAGGTGCACAACTATAGGAACAAAGTGGGCACTACGTTTAAACATTTTTCCACTTGCAACAGCAGCAATCTTATTTACCTTTTAACATGTGGCTGTGGTTTGTGGTATATCGGTAAAAACAACCAGACCACTGAGAATTAGAATTTCTGAACTTAAATCTAGAATAAAATGTTTATCTACTGAGTCCCTCCTATATTCACACTTTACATAATACAAACATTCGTCCAATTCTTTTAAATTTTGTGCTCTGGAATGCATCACTCCAAAACCCCATATGGACTTGGAAAACTATTATCCCAAAGGGAAATGTACTGGATCTTTAAATTGAAAACCTTTTCCCCTCAGGAACTTAACGAGTCACTTAATTTTAGCTGTTTCCTTTAAGTTTCTAATTACTCTTTATAAACCTGTGGATGAACCTTCAGAATTACTTGCAGTGTGAATTTACTACAAGCAGAGTCACTTTTTGTAAAAGCTATCTGGCATTATGTGAGTATATGTTTGATGTATGGATTATCTTTACGTCTGTAATTTTGCTGGAAAATACTTGTTACTTTATGTTACTTTATGTTACTTTATGTTACTTTATGTTACTTTATGTTACTTTATGTTACTTTATGTTACTTTATGTTACTTTATGTTACTTTATGTTACTTTATGTTACGTTACGTTACGTTACGTTACGTTACGTTACGTTACGGATAAGAGTCTAGAGTTGCTGATTATATCAACTCCTGAGGAAGGGGATTTCTTTCCCCGAAACAGGGTACAAAAATATCCGGGCACCCCTGATGAATGCTATTTGGACTTTTCCTTTGGAGACTTTTTTTTTTGAGAAGCAGTGCTCCATTTTCACTGGACTTGATTTGGATTTTATCCATGAAGATTTTTTTGAGAGTGGTACTCCATCTTCATTATTGTCTTCAGTCTACCTATAGCCTCATGACTCAATGCTTACTTTGTTTATATAATTTTTCTCATTGAATGTATCCCTGAAGCCTATATACAGTGGAACCCTTATTCAGACCTAGAACTGTTACGTTTGAGAGTGGCTGCTCCTTTTGATTTTGCTTTGTGTAACTGAATTGAGCTATGTACTGGGGATTTTGGAAAATTGCATACTATATGCTCTTTTGATATTACACTTTGATATTACACATAGATAGTTTTGTGTTTGTTCTGATACTCTACAAGTATTCTGGGATATTGTATAGTATGATAAATAAAATAACCAGGCCTTCTATTTAATCATCTAAACCATTTTTAAAGATAACAAACAACACTAGGTCCAGGACAGGACGCTAAAGCATTTTAATATGTTATGTTATGTTTGTTTCATAGAGGCAAATTGCATAATAGATTGTATAATTGTTTAATAGATTGTTCCTTATAGCATATAGTTTTTTCATACTCAACATCTAAAAATATTGTATCAAATTTGCTATAATTAATTCCATGTGTCCCTCATGAATTGGACACTGAGTACTGTCAGAACAATAGTATTAATTATACATCACAGAGAAAACTAGGGAAATGGGATGGATAGAAGTCCCCTTTCATCTTGAACCCCCCTGCCCGCCCCACACACATATACAAAGAAAACTTCAGCAGCCCCAGAATTAGCAAAGTCAATTTGCCCCCATTGTGACCCATAAGGGAGAATGAAGAAGAAAAAGCCACTCATAACTCCTGCCTTTGAGGTGGAGTTTTGGAGGGAAGTATGCTCTATTGTACTTTCATCTTGTTGTCCTGAAGTATAAAGAATTGTTCTGCCATTCTATGTATATATGTCTAAGTGAGGAATCAACTCTGGTAATCAATAATTGAAAAAAATAATAATGTTGCATGCCATTCAAAGTAGAATAATTGCTTTGTTCTTCATTGTTAAAAGGTTAAGGGACTGCAGAACTTCCTGGTGGGACTCAGAGAAATAGCTTGAAAAACTCAGGCAAAGAGATCACTGAATAAAAGGGTTTTAGGAAAAAGGGAGAAATATGGTGGTAGGTGAAAGCGTCTTGCACCAGCTTTGGATTAATAGGTTTATTTTAGCATGAGTTTCCTACGTGCAGATGATGTGAAAATTGTGGGCATTTAAGCACAGTTACACAGTTCTGAGAGTGAGGTAGAACGTAACAGGATATAGAAAGTGTAAACTGTGACTCGGGCTACAAATCTTCAAAAAATGTGTAAGATCATGTAGGTCTTTTTCAAGCAGCTCATCTCTTAACATTGATGTATGAAAGCAATAAATCTACTTAACAAATGTCAGTTTTACTGAAGTAAAAAAATATTTTCCCATGAGAGTTCTTTTGTTATACATGCAGTTTTGAGGGCTTGCGCACAAATATCTATATACTGTTTTAAGAAACCAGTGGAAACTAATGATAAAATTAGATCTCATAATATGTGAAAATAATAATATTCCAATGAACCTGTGGTGGAGTAGGAGGGTAATAAAATTCTTGCTTCATAAATCCTATTGGGAATGTGCAATCGTTTGGCTACGCCTTAAGTAGTTTCATAGACATCTGTCAAGGCCACTGATCATATATTAGAAATAGCTAAAGATTGCAGAGGTTGGGGAAGTAAAACTTTTGGTTTACATCTCTCGGAAGTTCCCAGCTAGTAAAAGTCCAGAAATATAGCTTTGGTAAGCTCTTGCTATTTGTTCACATTTTCATTGGCAATTAAAAAGAAAAATAAGCATACTGGAGAGAAGAGAAGGAATTTAACTTCACCATATGTCAGAGCCACTCTGAGGACAGCCGCTCTGTTAACTGTGTTTTAAAATGGGAAAGAGAGGAGGAGGAAGACACTGCACTTCCATAAATGTCTTGCCTTACTTGAATTAACAAATTAAAATATAAATTAAAATCTCTTCCTCTCCCCCCACTTTCTCAGTTGTAAAACACTGTGAAGATAAACTTCAAAGGTTTGTGATGGCTGCCTCATATTCTCTAAGGGGATTGCTGAGCACCATGATAATGTGGAACTATAAGATTAAAAGAAACACTGTGAAGGTTTCACAGAGCTATTGTACACGTATATTTTGCTTCAATATCAAACACTTGAATAAATGTACAGAACCAGGCAAAAAAAAAGTCATTCAATTACCGGTGTGTTGAAAGAACAGGCTGGAGCCTTAGAAGAAGCTTTGCCAAATTGGAGAAAGCACATTTCTAATTGAAATCTGGGGTACTTTTCTTTTCATTTTTGTTACAAGCAATTTTATGTTGTGTTAATTACAAATACTGCTGTTGGCATTTGTAGTTCAGATGAAATCTTATGATCTACCTGATCAACATTTTCAATCATTTCTGGAGTTAGGATACTGTACTGTTTTATTTAGCTGCTATTTTGATGATTTGGAAGAGTATTAAGAAGTGAGAATCTTTCTCCTTCCTCTCAAACATTTACTCTTAGTCCTTAGTAAACTTTGTTGTGGGACAGAAATTTAAATCAATAAATCTGAGGCATGTTTCACAAAACAAATATTATATTTAAAGCATTTATATTCCGCCCTTCTCACCATGTAGGGGTTTTGGGACGGAGCACAACATATAAACTGCAGACATTCAATGCCAGTACAAATAGACTATACACATACATAAACATTAAAATTGCCACCAAACCTTCCTCTGATGGGTTTATGGGTGGGGGAAGATGGTGCATGAATCCTTATTTCTTTGAGGATACTGGTACCCAGAGAAAGCTGCAGCAGTGATCCCTGGCTGAGAGAAAGCCAAAGCTAAAGATAATTTCTCCGTGCAAAAGAGAGGAATGTGGTATCAGTTACATCAGCCTTTTCATAACAAGATTTTTAAGAGTGGATGGCAGGAACAGTATGTCTGACCATTGGAAGCTAAGCCATTTTTAAACAGACAATATTTGCCACTACCACATTCTTAATTTTCTGCAATATAAAATTGGATTAACTGAAGAGGCTATTGATTCTGTGGGTTGATTAAGAACCTTGGGAAGTTCATAACTAGAGAGAAAGTATGCCAGATAATGAAGGGAGGGGGGAAATGCACCTTAAGGCCCTTCTACATTGCCATATAATCCAGTTCAAAGCAGATAATCTGGATTTTATATGGTAGTGTAGAAGGGACCTAAATTAAAAAGAAAATACCCAGCAATCTTTATAAACACTTTTACTTATATTTTAAAGGGGAAACTAACTCTACTTAATATTACATGAATATTTGAATGAATATTGTAACAGAAAATGCCATTATAGGTATTTGCATAAGAAGCTTTGTATAGAAAACTGAAAAAGAAAAAAATGACAAAGGTATCAAGAGATGTTGGAGAACATGATGTGAAGAAGAAAGAACAACTTTTGAAGAAAAACTATGAACTTCAGTGTTTTTTTTTTTATTTACAATTGTTTGGAAGATTGAAAGTAGATTTTAAAATATGGTTCTGAACTGTGTAAGTCTGAGTTTGTACAAAGGATAAACAAGTAATTGGCCCAGGAAAGTAAGACAAGCCTCATATCTCCATGTTTGCTTTTATTTTTAAGGGCTAAATGGGGTAGGAGGGATGATCCCTATGCCCACCAGTGCCGATTGCGAATTGGCACAGGTGGATATCTGGCCACTGCCCTCAATATCCAAAAAGAGGGGATTTCAGTCCCCTGTGTGGCCAAGAAATGTGGAGAAAACAAGCTTTGAAAATAGTGTGGTAGGGCACTACATCTCGTAGTATATGGCCAGTGCTATTTGCATAGATAAAATATATGTTGTATATCATCCAAACTAATATGCATTAAGTATCAACAAACCTGTTATGTAGACTATTCTAAAAGTGACATTTGTTCATCTTGATAAAAGCTAAATTTCCGTGTTCCCATTTCTTGGTGACGTCATTAAAAATATCCTTATCTATTTAATTATAACCAAGCCTTACTATGGAAAGGCTACCAATGTAACATAATATGCTTTGGTATCTCAAGAGAGAAGTAAATGACTTATCTTTACTGCACTAATTGCTGCAGTCAGGATTTTGTTGAAAACCATTGATATTACAATTAGTACAGATGGGACCGATGCAAAAGAAAGGTATTTATACAATAAGATGAAACATATTATTTATTTTAATGGAAATGCATTGTTATCCCAATAAATAGCAGTTATTTATTTGGCACATTAACCCAATATCATATTTTTTTGTAAATTATGTTGATTTAATAATCCAGCATTTTACAACTTCTTGGATTAATTTTGTCACAGAGAATTTGTGCTATATGTGTTTAAATAGGAAGGATTAGTAATTTGAGTACATAATACAGCAGAATGTATGACAAGCACTGAAGCGTCTTGTCAAACAAGAGTTTGACTTAATTATATGTAGCTGTTTGCCTCATAGGTTTATGATGGTTCAGTGATATTTGACATGCAAACAACTGTTCTGCTCTCTGGGTCAAATTTTAACTTGATGGCATGACTAGTAGGCTTGTTTGAGCAAAAAAATGGTTCAAAACTTGTTTCGGATGTAGTTTGATTCTGGTGGTTTGATTCTAAAGTGACTTCCTTTTTTTAAAAAAAAAAATCCTTTTAAAAAAAAAATCCGAAACTTCCGAAACAGCTTCGTTAATGGTGGATACGCATGCACAGTAGGAAAAAACAGCACTGGCACTGGGGAAACTTCAGGGGCTCTTCCACTCCATGCCTGCCTCTGCTGTCAATGCTGAGGAGCAGGCATGTAGCCGGGGGGGGGGGGGTGTGCCTTGGGGGGCTTCAGCCCCCCCCCCAAATTCTCATGGTGGTCCGCAAGAAGGCCTTACTGGTACATTATTTAAACTGTTATGTTTATTCATATCATGATCTGATCACCATGCTCAATATATCCCATATGCATGGTAGTATTGGGGTAACGATACAAAAGGTTTGCTAGGGTAGACCCTCTTTCACTCAGACTCAGCCCCCCCGAACCAAACTCAGCTCCCCCCCCCCCGAAACAAAATCCTGGCTACGGGCCTGCTGAGGAGGAGGAGGAGGAAGCAGCGACGCCCCCTCAGGTGCCACTTGGCTCTTAGGAATAATGGGAGTGGAAATACAAAACTCCTGGAGGGGCCAAAGTTTGCCCAGGCCTGGTTTAGATGCAGCCATGCTATTTGCTGTTATGGGATCCTGCGGTTTGTTGTATGACGCTCTTTGGCAAAGGAGGCTACAAAACTATGCAAAACTACAGCTCCCAGGATTGTGTAGCATTGAGGCAAAGCAGTCAGAAGTGGTTCCTCGATAAGATCTGCCTGATCCACCTGGAGGGAGGGAGGCAGGAGAGGGAATGAAGGAAGAAAGGAGGGAGGGAAGGAAGGAAGAGAGGAAGGGAAGGAAGGGAGGAAGGGAAGGAAGGTGCTTCTGAAAGGTTCTTCTTCCTTTCCAAAATTGGTCGCTTTAACCAATATCCCAATCAATCTTTAGTGCTGCTGAACTATGACAGAAAGCACCAGCTCCTTTCTCCCTTCCCCATTTTCACCCGCCTTCCCCCTTTCCTTTTTTTTAAACCCAGCATTGGCTTGATCCTGTTGAGTGGAGGCTGCCTCCTGCCTGGCTAAACTCCCAGTTGCCAAACCTTGAGATTGGGGTGAGAAGGGGGGGGGGGGGAAGTGAGGAAAACTCAGTTTGAATGAAAACTCTGGAGGGAAAATCCAGCTGGTAATGCAGAAAAGGAGGAGGAGGAGGAGCCTGCTGCTCAGCCATTTTGGCTAATGTGCAGCAAAGCAGTGTGGGAAATGTAGTTTAACAACAGGGCCTTTTGCAATCTCTACCTTTGGGGGTCTTCCCTTCACAAACTACAACAATGACTGTGCTTAGGCACGCCCACCTCATCCCACCCTTGCATCGCCTGGGAGGGGAAGCAAAACTTTACAAAAGTTGCTTAATGCTTGTGAAAATTAAAATAACCTTGGGGGACTTCCGAACATTATGAAATATAGGAAGCCTTCAATCCTCTAAAGCAGAGATAAGAAGTGTTGCAATAAATAATACATCTGATTTTCTAAATTAGAGCTTGTATGCACTTTCTATGAATAAATGCCATCTCTTTCTGTAGTAATAACAGGCTGCCTTGCAGCTGAGCAAATACAGACTGTAGCCTTTGATTTCCCAATCACATGGAGGCATTGATAGTGTTTTACATATGTATATTGAATGAATGCTGCACAATGTGAAAGAGATTCTGATATGTGATTATGCAGCATCCTGGTAAGATGGTCATCTGCAGATCATTTCTTCCAGCTGGTCCCTTAGACTGCTACCCAGTAGACTGGGACAAGAGCAGAACAGATTATGTTGTCCTCACACATTCCCAGGCAGGGAGTTGATTTTATATGGATTTCCCCAATTACTGTATATACTTGAGTATATGCCTAGTTTTTCAGCCCTTTTTTTAGGCTGAAAAAATCCCCCTCCGCTCATACTCGAGTCAAGGTTATTTATTATTTTACTCTATTGTTGTTATTATTATTATTATTATTATTATTATTATTATTATTATTAATAATAATAACATCATTTATTATTTTACTTTATTATTGTTGTTAATATTACATTTATTATTTTACTTAATTATTATTGTTACTATTATGTTTCCATTATTTTACTCTATTATTATTATTATGAATACATTTATATTTTACTCTCTCTATTATTATTATTGGAAGGGTACATTGAAGAAGGTTCAAAAAATGGTTTAATCAGAGTTGGGAAGTCTTACCTTAAATTATAGTTTTATATAAATATTCAAAAACATTTAACCTACTGATGCCTCAGTTGATGTAATTGTATTGGTATCTATTTTTATTTTGAAACTTACCACTAGCTGCTGCATTTCCCACCCTCGGCTTATACTCAAGTCAATCAATTTTTCCAGGTTTTTTTTGTGGTAAAATTAGGTGCCTCAGCATATATTTGGGTCGGCTTATATTTTCTTTCAAACCCTGTCTTTTATTGTTCCCTTCTCCATATGACCATGTAAATGCCAATGGACAGGAAGAAGCAGATACGAAGCATCTGTTTATATCCTTACAGCAAGACTCACAACAATGATAATACTCAGTTCTTGTGGGGTTTTTCAGGCTATATGGCCTGAAAAACCCCACAATGCTTACCATAGAAGCAGGCGAAACGTCAGGAGAAATGCCTCTAGAACATGGCCATATAGCCCGAAAAAAACCACAAGAACTGAGTGATTCCAGCCATGAAAGCCTTCGACAATACAATGATAACACTGACTGGGATCTCCAAAACTCTCCTAGGGATTCTGGAAGATTCTGTCATCATTGTGCATCTTATTATAAGGACATAGATTGGTTTTGCTCCACTTTTCACTGGCCACTACATGTAGTAATTACATCTAGTAAATATTTTGAATAAGATTTACTGTTTAGAATTAGGTTTTCATGGACCTACTTGAATGCTTGTTTTGCCTATAAGTTATGTCAGTGATCTGATCTCTAGATGGCTGTAACAAAAAATAGGCAAACCATATTCAGGCACTCAGTAAGCAGTTAAATTAAATATGTGAGGGGAAAAAATCAAAACTCCAGCCACACAACTCTCATTGTTATTCCCAATGGGAAGTGACATTCCACAAAGGAGAGCTTCTACATGTCAAATCTCTTCACATGATCTAGAACACTCCTTCTGGGTTCTAGATCACACGGAGAACTCCAGTGTATATCAGGGGGCTCTCTCCAGACAATTGCTCTTCAGACTATAAGGAAAGTAGGGAAGGGGGAGCATGGCCAGCATGCTTCTGTTCCTCAATTTTTTAGTTTGATTGTATTTTGTACAACTGAAAAGGGATTCCATGTTAGAAAATAAAGACATTTGAGAGGTATTATTAACATAAGCCGGATAAACTGCCAATAATGGAAATCAGGTCTGTCTTTTAGTAGGATTTCTTTCTGAACATCTCAACAATGGCCATCTCTGGTTTCTTTACAGAGAAACAGGTTGCATCCCACGAGATATTTATTATAAGGCTAATCTATCCATCCATAGCTGCTGTACTATTGTCCCAAGACCAGTAAATTATTCTCTTTACCGATCAATGCCATACTAATATTAATACAATAAACTTCCATCACTCTGTTGTAATACTGCAAGTCATTTCTGGTACGAGACAATCAACCATCTACAAAGATGTTGCCCAGGGGATGCCTGGATATGTTATGATCCTGCGTGGAGGCTTCTCTCATGTCCCCCACCTGATATCCATTGGAATGAATGAATGCCATCTATTTCTGTAGCAATAACAGGCTGCCTTGCAGCTGAGCAAATGCAGACTGAAGCCTTTGATTTTTCATCAAAGTGAATGAGAGTGAATTGTACCACCTGACATCCGTCAGGATGTAGCAGCCAATAATGAAAGGACCAAGGCATTGACATCTCCAGCCCACCCTCTGTTCGGATATCAACCAGCATGCCAATGCCTTAAATCAATAAACAGCTTCCTAAGATCTACAGAGAAAGTCACAGGAATACCTCAGCAACTGAGAGTCCAAAAGTGACAGGCTAAAACCCAGAACCATAATCCATGGCTGATACTGAATGAGAGACTCCTTCCTGGGCATACAGAAGACTGGGTGACTTGGAAGGCACTGAACAGACTGCACTCTGGCACCACAAGCCGCTCATTCAAAAGAATATACAAATGCATTTGTACATACAGCCAAATGCTTGAGAGAAGCACTCTGTTACAGAGGGTCCTAGGTCTGTAGCTGTCATCTATATATATAAAAATGCTCTGTGCATAATGAGTACCTTAAAAACAAAAGAACCAATGAACGAAATCACACCAAATTTGGTAACAAAACGTCTCACTACATAAGGAGTGACCATCCCTCAAAAAATTATGATTTTGTCATTTAAGAGTTGTAGTTGCTGGGATTTATAGTTCACCTATAATCAAAGAGCATTCTGAACTCCACCAATGATGGAATTGAACCAAACTTGGCACACAGGCCTCCCATGACCAACAGAAAATACTAGCAGCATTTGGTGGGCATTGACCTTGTGTTTGGGAGTTGTAGTTCACCTACATCCAGAGAGCACTGTGGACTCAAACAATGGATCTGTACCAAACTTGACACGAACATTCCATATGCCCAAATATGAATACAGATGGACTTTGGGGGAAATAGACCTTGGCATTTGGGAGTTGTAGTTACTGGGATTTATAGTTCACCTACAATCAAAGAGCATTCTGAATGAACCCCACGAATTACAGAACTGGGGCAAACTTCACAGAACCCCCATGACCAACAGAAAATACTTAAGGCCATCCAGTCCAACTACCTTCACCAGGGCAAGAAAACAGAGAGCCATCCAGCCATGGATATAGATAGATATATATGATTCACACACAGAGAGATAAAGTATCATAGATTTGAAAGGGACTCCTAAAGATGGACAATTATATGTTGCATGTTCCAGAGTAGGCAAACCAGACAATCTCTATGTCAACACTGCCAAAGAAACATCAAGAAATGCTGTTTACCCACAAGCATAAAGACATTACATATATTAGAAACCAGCACTTTCTAATTACTTTATTTTCCATATCACCAGACTGGGCCACAGCAATGCGTGGCAGGGGACTGCTAGTTCATTAATATTTTACAACAGTCCACAACCACACTATACTGTTCAGTTGGGGATTTCCTTACTTTGCTCGACATTTTAACAGGCAATAAATTTGCCCTCCACATACCTGTCCATGAAGTCACAGATAAGACATCACCACCTTGCTCATATGAATAGTGCATTCCTCTACAACAGAAAGTCCCATGTGTATACAACTGTGAGCCCACATCAGTTTAGGCCTAAGTTTAACCCTAACTGGCACATGAAGACCTAAAATTAAACATGCAGAGGACCCTCCTTTACAAAAGGGAATTCTGTTGGTGCCATCAGTGTACTTAAGTGCCATGTGAGTTTTCCATTTCTGCTAATAGTTTACTGTTGTCTTCAAACAGCTCTCCACATATTCTAATGTATATATTTTTGATGGGTGTGTGCATATTTGACTTTGGTTTCAAATGTGTCCTTGAGCTGAGCCACTTCATTCTCTATATAGGTCTGATAGAAGGAACATTGTCCCATCAACAGAATTGCTTCCATTTATTTTAAAATGCCTTATAGCATTGTCAGTATAAACTGCAGCTGGGGGCTCTGACAGCTTATTTACTCAAAACACAATGCATTATAGCACTTACCCTCTGTAGCTTCTTTGACTTTTATAAACCAATAGCATTGGTTCCTTCGCCTTTTCAAAAAGAGGGTTAATACATGTAGACTGGGATGTGCAACTGCCTTGAACTGACCAGACACTCCAGTGCCTGCAAACATACTTGCCATTATTTACACTTGGTGATTATCTTGTCTGTGTTATTACTGTATTGCAAGTGTATCTGAACAGTCCAATATGGCTGTTTGAGAGAAACATTACAGCCAATATTTAAAACATTGAAGCATACCACAGACATCTACATATACCTGACCTGCATATGCATACTGTCCAGATGGAAATGAGTATTTGAAAATGTGTTTATATACATAGACTGCACCTTGATCACTTCTCCTAATGAGAGTAGGCCCATTCAATCAACGGTTGATAGATGAGTTGACAAAATAGTAAATCTAATTGGTTCAATGGCTATACTCTAATTGGGATTTGGATCATGATATCCTTCCTAAACCTACATGTCAAATTCTGTTCATCAAATACACTGTAGCATTGTCTATCAGTCGATAGGCAGCATAGGGTGCTTGTAAATGAAGTCCGTACTATGCATAAGTGTATGTGACTGGGGAGGAAGGAAATTTTTTCTCCATGTTGCATGAACCCAGCATTAAAGCAATCAATGTTTAAAAGTATTTCCTTAAGAGTTTCTTTAAATCAGAGATGAGACTCTGCATTTCATTGCTACCAAAAGTAAGTTACATTCTCTCTCCTTGTGCTCTTTCTTGGTGTCCCTAATGCCAGAGTGTCCCTACACTCATTTAACAGCCAGGATTTATGACAGTCAGTCAAGCAGTGACTGATTGACAAGGTTCAAATTCTTTCTTTTTTTCTTTCTTTCTTTCAAATTGAAGGTCGCAATGACTAATTTCACAATTTCCCCCCATTTGCATCTTGGGACCTATTGTATGTAAAATTCCTACATGGCAATTTTGCACAGAAAATTGCACATTTTGTAGAAATAATGTTTCAGTGCAGAAATATTAATAGCTGTGCATGAAATACTCTTCCTGTACAGAAAATGCTGTTTTCTATGTAAATCAAACATATGAATTATAACAGAATACCTCCTATTACATTTTCTGTCCATGAATATTTCTGCATTTAAATATTTTTTATGCACAAAATGTATTCTGCATAAAATAATCATATGCAAAAGTAGCATAGAATAAGTTGCAACCATCAAGGATTGTTATCATCAGGGTTTCTCAATATGTATAATAAGTTTTCTGTCATTTTTTCAAACACTTTTGAATATTTCCAAATGTCCACTGGAGGGTTGTTTTATTTTTATTTTGGAAAAAGGCTATGTAAATATTTGCATGGTCTTCTTCAGGCCCTACATAAAAACAAATACAAATATGAAAGTAAAATAACAGATGAAAACACATTTCATAAAATGTATTTTGATTATGACATACTGCTTAAAAACTATACATACCACTATGAAATCTCACCATAGAAACTTCTGGATTTGAAAAACTAATACCATTTATACAATGAAAGATTAAATGATCTGAAGTGCAGACTCAGTTTAGTGCATGTAGACATAGCTATTGTTTATTAAAAACAGCACCTTGAATCCTGGCATATATCTTGTTTTAATGATTCCTACTTCTTGGAATCTGTTGGACCATTAGTATTTTTAAAATCATAAATATATTTTGAAGCAGTTGAAATAGCTTTGGAGGACTGGGGATTGATAATATATAATCTCAATGGATTACCATCTTTCTACTTCATACCCTTTCTACCTAAAATCACACATGATTGTTTAAAAATTTGAAACAATCCTCAGCAAACAGATTTAAAGTGGATTAATTCTCTAGTGTGATGAGGCCTTGAATGTAGTTGAAATCATTTTTTATGTTTCCAAGGACAGAATAGACATGAAAAAGTAGTGTATGTGAAACAGGTTGTTCCCAATGGCCAAGGTCTATGGAGCTGATTTTCGACGCATCCTCAGCAATAATCTTTTCCCAGAAAATCAGTAAGCTGAGTTACAAACAATTTACAAAAGACAGACAATGCAAGTGGTTAAAAATCAGTCCATCAGTTCAGGAAACTGTTGGTTACACAAATTATTTTATTGATCATGTGTGATGTTCTGCCCCAGATGCTAAGATAATTAGACCATCCATAGTACTATGTAGTCTTACTGAGGAAAGAGGGTAATAAGAGTTACTGCCTTTCCTTCCAGAGACAAAAATATTTGGGGCTAGCCTTGTCAGCCTTTCACCATAGCAAAATCTGTGTGACATGACAGAACTGTGGAATACATTTTGAAAGTTTAACAGTAGTTGAAGGGGGGAGGTGGAATCTAGACAGGAGCAATATGCCTTCTCTGACAGGTAAAGGTAATTCTTTCCTTATGCACAATTTCCCCAATTCTTCTCACAAAAAAAAAGAAACAGAGAATGCATTGTGCTACAGGGTAAAATACATTTTTCCATTACAGGTATTTTGTAAGCCTTTGCAAATGAAAGAGGGATTAAAATGTTGTAAGTGAACAAATAACTAAAAACATAAATAAAGAGGAAAAGTAAATCATCTAACAGGGTGCCTTCTGCAATAGATGTCTTGGTTATTTAGAAATTTTCTTTACCACCTCTGTTCATGCAAGCAGATTCAAGAGATTACGATTATATATTAAGTATGTATATTGCGTTTCTTCTTTGAATTTTATTCTAGTGTTCCAGCTACTATCTTATCTTGTAAGTAGAACACATCAAGATGTTTTGAAACATGGCTCAGGGTGTTTAACTTAGGCCCCTTCTACAATGCCACATGAAATCCAGATTATCTGCTTTGAACTGGATTATATGGCAGTGTAGACCCAGATGAAAAATAACCAATAAACAACCAAACTAAAACCAATAAACAAAAAAGTAAGAACTTATAACAACAAAGCAACATTTTCAAAGAGTTAAATAGAACGTAATCAATCCAAATTAAATGAATGAAAATAATCCTTCGTGGCTCCTTCAGGTGATCAGCAAATGCCTGAGTAGATCCTGAAGGCAGTGATTGGTAAGTGCTTGATATCTGGCCGTAAATCAGAGTGGACAACCACCCATCAGCCTATTTAAGAGGTGCCCCTTTTGCAAGAGTTCAAATTCTCATGAATCTCCAAGAGAGGAAGCATCCATGATATCTCACAACAGGAAGATGCAGCTATCATAAGATATAATTATTTGGTCTAGCAGAAAATGAGATGAAACAACACAAGTGTGAGGCTCACTGTAACAGGTCAGCAGGGTGTATTTTACCTGCAATTCCCCACTTTTATTTCCACAAACCATTCTAATTATACCACATTGTCAAATGTATTGGGTTGGGACTGTCTTCTTTGACAAGAATGTCCAGCACCCCTCCCTTTTCATTTGAAAGACCTCTCACACCTCAGTAGCATTTTGGATGATGAGATGCTTCAGCAGAAAAGAGAAGGCAGGAATGCATTTTTGTGTCTTTAAGTTATAACAAGATCACTTGTAATTTATGATGCCAGTCAAACCCAAAATAGTTTCAAACATCTTTTCCTCACAGGCTCTTGGTGCTTCCTTGGCTTTCATCTAGCTATAATGTAGAGATTTCGGCAAACACAAGAAAGAGTGATCAAACCATTACAGAAAAAGATCAAACCATTACAGAAATAGTTTAAAATTTGCAGATATAAAATATATATGTGCAGAGAAGGTGCCTCCTTCTCTCCCCCCTCCCGCACTGTTCCAATATATTCTTATAACAGAACTTTTAAGTCATATGCTTTAAGTCGTATCAAGAACTTCAAGTCTTCTCCTGACATATAAAGTGGAAAATAGATTTGCTTGAAGCATAATCGGGATCCCACAGAATTCTGCAAGAGCCTAGTTTTTGCCAACAATTATCCATACTGTAAGATGCACTCAATGACACAGAGAAGGTGGAGGAGCAATCTGGATGGGTGCTAAGTTTGATTAAAAATGAATAAAAACACTGGAACCTGAGTAGAATACAGATGATGAGAGTAATTGATATAGCAGGAGCCAAACACATTTGGCTGACTCAGCAGAGAGCGGTCAAACAGAGGAGAAGTAGAAAGATGATAGCCCGTTATGAATCTCACAATACAGAAAATAATGTGTTTACAGATCTTTAGATACTAGATTGTCGTTTATTTCCCCAAAATATTGATGTCAATGGATCAAGGAGAAAGAATTAAAAGCAGCCCAAACTGAAAATACTGCATTAGCATTCATTATGTGGATAGTCACGCACAAGAATTTTGGCCAGTTACGAGATTCATGGGGCAGCAGAATTCTCTGTTCAATCATATTAACATCTACTACAGGGATGAAGGAATCTCTGTCCTTAAAATCTAGAACTACAACTCTTAACACAACCATGAGTGCGGGACAATGAGGCTCCATCAACACGACCATATACAATTCAGATTTTTTGCTTTGAACTGGATTATATTAGCCTATACTGTCATATATTCCAGTTCAAAGCAGATAATCTGGATTTTATATGGCAGTGTAGATGGGGCGTGAGATTTACAAGATCACACACATAATGTATTATGTTTCCCAGTGTCACTTCAAGAACACAGAAGTACATTTTGGAGACAGCATGATGATGTGAATTTTATAAACAATACAGTTTATAAAAAAAGATCCTAGAAGACAATTTTTGAGATTTTTAATATCTTATTTCCCTTCCTTCTTAATTAGAAAAAAGTCTACTTTAAACATTTTTTCTGACTTTTCTCTACATTGAGACTGTCAGTTGCCTTGTTTCATCTCACACAGCTCTAGAATAAGATTTGCCCCAGGTAGTTGTACAAGGGGAAAATGATGCCAAAGCTGGGGCTCTTCCCATTTGTGTTGAGAGAGAAATCTTAGGAAAAAGAACATAAATGGTGCCACCCTTGAGAAACTGTTGGTGAAGTGGCCCCAATCATCTCTTGCCTCCAAATAAGTTGGAGAATTCTCAGAGATCATGAAAGTGCAGCCAATACAAATATATATATATCCATATGTAAACTTTCACACAAAGCTGGGAAAAGAACTTTGTTTAGGCAAGTGGTTCTTTGGGGCTCAGAGAGGCATACTGAAGAGCTCCAAGGTTTTCCCCTCCTCCTCCAAGGGCACAGATCATTTCCCTATGCCCCCTCGCTGTAAAGTCCCTTTTCTTTCACCCTTAAACCGTCCTGTCCACTTTCTTTGCACCCACATACCACCCAGATCATTTTCCCTTAGTCCCCATACTGCCCAAACTCCTTGCTCTGCATCCCCTCACTGCCCATAGCTTTCCCCCTTTCCCCATGCCCCCATCCTGCCCAGGCCCCTCGCTCTATGCCACTCAGACATTTCCTGTTGTGCCCCCACATGCTCAGACCCTTTTCCTTTCATACCCACACCACACTGACACTTTCTCTTTGCCCCCACACTGCCCAGACTCTTCCCCTGTGCCCCATGCCTTATTATTATCACAAAGGCTGGCCGGCCCTCAGCTCTTTGGGTGAAGGAAGTCAGAGCCGGTGCATGCTGCTGCCACAGCAACATGGGAGGCTTCCTGTGTTGCAATTGGAATCCATGTGGGGAAGCTGCACAATCCATGTTTCCACCGCATGTCATGGCCCTCAGCTGGAGCTGGGTGATGCGAGGCACAGGGCACCATTTTCCTCATGTCCCCTGATGAACCAGAGCAACTCCAGCAGCCATGTGACAAGGTCATGAGTGCAGGTATGTATCATGGGGAAAGAAGGAGAAAGAGGATAGGACAGAGGAGGGCTGAACAGGAGAAGATATTTAACCAGGATTTGCTGTGGTGGGGAGAGAAAACAGAGAGAGAGAACATGGGATTTAAAATTAAAATAATAATAATGCCACAAGAATTAATTCACATGTGCCTCAAGTTGTTCTGCAGCTTCAGTTGTTTTAAAGTAGAATAACCAAGGTGAAATCAGATGGGAAAAGCTTTAAAGCAGCAACACTGCAGCACTATATTCAGTCATTTCAGAAGCTGCTAATCCAGAGGCAGATAAATATTTCCCTGTGCTTCCTAATTCCTCATGCTTAGCTTTGGTAGCAGTCATGGTTTGAGAAATGTCAAGAAGTGAAGGAAGGGCCCAGATAGGTCCTATGAACTTACAACTGTGATAGCATAGCCTATAATAGTGCTTCTGTGCTGCTCTCATCCTGAGATTCCTTTCCTTGTCATGAAGACTGGAGACAAAATTTCTTAGAACTCTACAGTACTGAAGAGATGCATGTTTGTTTACACCAATATGACAGTTTATAAATGCGAGCTTTGGACCTATATGCATTAGTTTCCAAATAAGACATATTTAGACCAGTGGTGGTGAACCTATGGCACATGTGCTAGAAGGAGCACACATTGCCCTCTCTCCTGGCATGTGCACTGTCCACCCCCCCCACCCCCCCCCCCGGCCGCTTGCTTACTTGCCTACTTGTCCATTATTTATTATTTATTTACCCTATTTATACCTCACCTTTCTCAAGCCCAAAGGGGACTCAAGGCTGTTTACATATAGGCAATTATTCAATGCCTTAGAGCAACATACAATTCCAATAAACATTAAAATGAAAATGAAAAAATAATACATATTAAACATTTTAAAACATTACATTCAATATTAAAACCACACCATCCATAATTGTAGTACAGGGTTGTTCCAATAGTCACTGCACATATTTCATATCTGTTTGTGGGCGGCGGGGGGGGGGGGGATATATTTGGACAGGTAAGCTGGGCTGGAACTGTTTAGGACGTTATAGGCTAAAGCCAGAACTTTGAATTGTGCTCGGTAAGAGACTGGCAGCCAGTGGAGCTGGCACAACAGGAAGGGAGTCCTCTGTCTGTATACTGCTTCAGTATACAGTATACAGACTTTGAACTATTTGAAGCTTCCCAAAACAGTCTTTAAAGGCAACCCCACATAGAACACATTCTAGTAATCTGTACGGGATGTAACAAGAATGTGGACCACTGTGGCCAAGTCAAACTTCCCAATGACAAAATGACACAATTCTGCTATTTTCATGAGAAAAATCCAGATAAATAGATCAATATAGTGGTGGAAGAAAGATAAAAAAAAAGCGAAAATTCAGACCAATGGTTAAAAAAATGTAAAAAGTGTCATCAAGTCCAATTTTTAATACCAGACTAACCTATAATGACATAATGCCCACATCTCTCCTACAAGATAAAATGTGTGGATGAAGATGAGACTGGATATATTTTGTACATTTCTTCAGGAGCTGTTTGAAGGAGGGGCACATATTGTCTTTAATGGTATTGCATGCCAACTTCAACATTTCCATACACATTAGTTTCTTAGTAGTTGTTATCCAAAGTCATTCCCTGTAAATCAATAATATATTATTCATGCTTTTCATCATCTATAGCAAATTATAATGGATCATGCTGATGCTGTAATGAGCAAACACATGGGTTTTTCAAAACCAAATTAAGAACCAAAGAGGTTTGTGATAAATTAATTGCATCTTTGTCAATAGATTTGGAGTCTTCTGTTTTGAGACTGGTAAGCAGAATGAAAAGGGGCAAGATAAACAAGATAAAAGTTGGCAGGAGAAGGAAGTTTTCTCAGGAGAACAAGAAGTCCACAATAGTTGTTTGAATGATTATTGCTGCATTTTTAGTGAAAACTCTCAACAGGACTTGAAGATGCCATTACATTTTTGCAAGATATTTATTTACTTTATTTGATGTTTATCCTGCCTTTCTCCTAATATAGGGACTCAAAGTGTCTCCTTAGCATGTGTGTATAATTTTCTCAGTTCATTCATCACACAGGAAGTACAGGGACAAATAGTGGTATGTTTTAATGTGCCATATACAACAGATAAAATATCATAGAGAGAACATCTATCATTAATTGATATTGCCAATCATATCCCTTCATATTTTGCTAAGTTCACAAATTTTTTTTACACATTCTTCTGTGATCAAGTGTCCAATAATGAATATGTGGCAGCCCAGTCTTGTGATCTCAAGGAGAGTGGACATCCAGATTTTATTCTTAGATGTAAATGTTGCTATATATTTGTGTATGTTTACATGGGTTTATGTAGAATAAATGGATAGGATTCTGAAGGTCCTGCTGATGGATCAACAGAAACAGAAAGGGAGCAAGCCCTTTTCCTAGGCAGTTCCTCATCTGAACATCTTTAAATCTGCTCTGGAGAGTCCTATCAATTGTCTGATAGTATATCATGGTTTTAAGCCTGCAGATAGCCATTAGACCACTGGTTCTCAAACCTATGGGTCTCCAGGTGTTTTGGCCTACAACTCCCAGAAATCCCAGCCAGTGTACCAGCTGTTAGGATTTCTGGAAGTTGAAGGCCAAAATATCTGGGGACCCACTGGTTGAGAATAACTACATTCGACTCATAGATAGATAGATAGATAGATAGATAGATAGATAGATAGATAGATAGACAGACAGACAGACAGACAGACAGACAGACAGACAGCTGAATTACTTCCAATCAGCTTTTTTGTCTCTTCCTTAAGTGGAGTAAACATTGTACAAATTTAGAACATAAGATGAAAGAAGAAAGAAAAAGCAGAGAAACATTGCTTAAACCTCTGTGTTGTGGGATGATTGTCTTATTACTATAATTAGTTTTCTTCACTAAATAATAAAGCATTTTAAAAAAACTTCTCCAAAGTTGTGTTTGCTAATAAAATATATAACCAGAAATTACAGTAATAGTTTAAGTTTCAGTCACTTGCTGCTTTTTAACTGATTTGTTTGCTCTATTTTATTTCTAGGATTGAGTACGATGAAATAAATATATTTCTAAATTTCCCATAGGGAGAGAGCTTCAAGGAACTCTAATAGATAACTTCAAAGCTGTCTGGAAAGACAAATGCAACAAGCCACATCTGGGGCTGCAGCCATTTCCTCCTCATCATTTTGACTGATGAAAGCAGAGCAACACGAGGTATCTTAATATGTACTCTCTTTTTGTTAGCTTGGAAAACTTCAAACGTAGTAGTGACTATTGAAATCATGTGATCCTGCCTGCACTACATATGACCATACCAATTTCTACTTTTTTTGAAGTATGTGGTATGTCACAGTGACCAAATGTATAAACATACTAAGATGTAAAAGGTGGGGGGAAAGCACAAGGAGGTGAGATTTTCAATATTTCTTCACATTACAACATATAGCCAAAAACATGAGTGCAATGCTATTATAATGCTCCTCTTTTAGCTGAAATTATACATTCTGTTGTGAAAATGCCTTGGCTGAAATGCTTGAGGGAGAAAGGGAAAGACAGCTAACAAAACATGCTATTGAAGGAATCAGACCATTTCTTTTACTACAGGGCACATGGAGTCATATAATTTAATACATACACAGAACTTGGTACTTTAAAAGAGGCAACTGTTGTAACTTGATCAACTTGCCCATTCAAGGTCACCTTCACAACATGTATTTTTCCCTTTAATGTATAGCATTTTTTCACAAAATAAATGGACCACTGCCATTCGAATCCTGCCTTCAGTATTAATCCAGGGGTTTATATCTTATGTATATAAGAAGAAAAACTGCCATGAATCCCATCTCGGGAAAAAGGAAGGGTATAAATTAAATAGATAGATGATGGATGGATGGATAGAGATAGACAGACAGACAGACAGACAGACAGATGATACTCAAGCACGCCAAAATAAGTAGTTGATTGTTGGAAGCTACTATGGTCATGTCTGTGTGACTTGAAAAAATGTATTCACCCCAAAACTGGTGTTTACAGTCTTCATAAGGAACAATGACTTCTGAAAAGACTCCAAACTTCTAAGGTCTTAATGCAACCTTGCTTTGCAGTAAGCAGGCAGGGAATATTCCAGAATTTACAGGAAACTTCACACTGTATTTGAGATTTGTAGCCATCTGGACAGCTGATTTATTTATTCCAGTGGTTCTCAATCTGTGGGTCCCCAGGTGTTTTGGCCTCAACCTGGGAACTCACAGGTTGAGAACCACTGACTTATTTATTTAGTTACTTCATTTATATCCCTCCTTTTTCTCCCTGCAGCATACATCATACATTTAGGCAAACCTTCAATACCTCAGTTATACAAACTGTTAAAACATAATATAAAATCATTAAAATAGGAAACATTAAAAAACAAATTAAAGCCACTAACATATTAAGCATAATAAATTCAATACACCAAAACCACATTGCACCAGTCCTTAGTTATAGTTTAACTGCTTCATTTCTGACTGTGTCATGACAGGATCTTAAATTGCATTTCTGTCGTTCTCTGACAGAATGGCTTCCATTGTCCAAATGCACACCATCACCATTTCCCTGTGCTGATTGGTGCAAGGAAGGGGATGGTTCATCCTTGTGTTGCTGCCACTGCTCCTCACCAGCCAAAGAGTTTCCTGCAAGAGCTGGCCTTTATTTGTTGTGTCTCCTGAAGTCAAATTGGGACACCCTTGCAATGAGCAAGAATAAGGGGATCATTCAGCCAGATTCAGCAGATTCATGCTGGATTGAAGGGGAGCTCTGTGGCACGAATATCTCAGTTTAACCCACTCCATGTAGATGTCCCATGTCCTTAAAAAAAGATGTTATTGCACAGTGATTCTTTCCTTTGCTCATTTATAAATGTTTTGTGTGGGTTGACTGAATACTTCAGGGAAAACGACTATAACTAATTAGATAGATCATTTGAATATTAGAATAGCTATATCATTTTATTGCTTTGTTTAGAATCCCTTGAGCGCAAGAGTTGAATGCCTCTAATTTAGTTATTCAGTCAAGGCACCAATACATTTGGAATCACTTGTTCATTCCTGGGCTACAGCCTGTTTAAGATTAGCCAATAACTCGTTCTGTTGGTTGGTTGTCATACATACATGAAACACATCTTGTAACTTATTTTCAGTTTCTGTTATTTATGGCTGTTTCTTATTGGTTTTCATACATATTCATTTGTTACCTATGCAGAAATGCATGTATTTTTCTTTCTTTTTTTTAAACCTGCTAGCTTTCCACTAGCTTTTTAGGATGGTTACCATATGGCATTCCTTGATTTCTTCACAATACACATTGCTCCACTCCTCAAAAGTTAACACCTTGAATATTTTATGTATGAATGTGCAATTACTGATTATTAGATATCAACACATACCCTGAATATGTGTCTTATATGAGAGAAAAAGACAGAATGCTATTCTGTCTGTTTCTCTGCCATTAAATGCCTGAACTGCAATCCTATGCATCCTTACTTTATGCTACTGTGTTCAGTGGGACTGTGTTGAGATTAACTTCACAATTCAGCAGCAGATCAGTTGCACAACTTCAGCACTTTCCAGTAGCTTCTTCCTGCACAGTATTTTCAGTCAACTGCTCCCACAGCCTGCAGTCACTCTGGAACCTTTTACAGACACTTGAGCACATGCCCTGCCATTGTCAGTTTTACCATTGTTTTTCCCCCAGTCTAGATGACATTACAAACTTACCACAGCATACAGTTATATCTTGTCTTAGCAGACAGGTTCTTTTAATCAATTACATAGAGCCTTCGACGAACAACATCACAGCACAAGAGAATATACACTGTACATGACTTCCTTATATACAATTCTATACAATTACACATAGCAATCTCTGATTGGTTCCCAACTCATTAACTTAACCCAGACCCAGGATTACATCATTCACAATCACCTGGACTAGGCCAGAACACATTCCCCAAATGATTCCCTATACACAGTTAATGCATGACTCAGCATTTCCAATAGAAGCCCATTAGCAGAGCATGACTCAGCTATATTACATTACAATACATTGTAAAACCTGACAGACTGGCTCCCAGGTTAGTGTGCATATGATTGCAATGACAACTCGGGCATGTAGTCTGTGCAGAAAATGTACATAAGTTAATCTATAATAAAAATATATCCCCTCTCAATGTTTTAGATCAGGCCTCAATGACCTGTGCTTCCCAAGTGTTCTGGCCTTCAGCTCCCAGAATTCCTGACCATTGGACAAGATGGCTAAAGTTTCTGGGAGTTGGAGTCCCAAACACCTGGAGAGCTATAGGTTGTATGGGCTTTTACTTTACACAAGTGGAACTGAGAAAAATTAAACATGGTTTGTCAAAGCTTGTGTTGTTATCTTTTTAAAAGAAAGGCCATATGCACTGAGTCTGAAGGCTGGCATAAACCGGGTTTGTTGGTTAGAATTCACTCTGGGACAGTGGTTCTCAACCTGTGGGTCCCCGGGTGATTTGGCCTACAACTCCAAGAAATCCCAGCCAGTTTGCCAGCTGTTAGGATTTCTGGGAGGTTATTTATTTATCGTGTCATCAGCAACCACTGTTTTACAATTCTAACAGAGCAAAACAAACACAGAGATTAAAATGAAAAAGAAAAAAAAAGAAAAAAAAACCACACAGATGTTGTAAATTTGGTATTTGGTTAAATGTCCTTTGACCAGTATCTGGCCACTTGGAGTGCCTCTGGGGTTGCCGCAAGAAGGTCCTCCATCGTGCATGTGGCAGGACTCAGGGTGCATTGCAGCAGGTGGTCAGTGGTTTGTTCTTCTCCACACTCGCATGCCGAGGATTCCACCCTGTAGCCCCATTTCTTAAGATTGGCTCTGCATCTCGTGGTGCCAGAGCGCAATCTGTTCAGCGCCTTCCAAGTTGCCCAGTCTTCTGAGTGCCCAGGGGGGAGTCTCTCATCTGGTATCACCCATGAATTGAGGTGCTGGGTTTGGGCCTGCCACTTTTGGACTCTCGCTTGCTGGGGTGTTCCAGCGAGTGTCTCTGTAGTTCTAAGAAAACTATGTCTTGATTTAAGTCGTTGACGTGCTGGCTGATACCCAAACAGGGGATGAGCTGGAGATGTCTCTGCCTTGGTCCTTTCACTATTGGCTGCTACTTCCCGGCGGATGTCAGGTGGTGCAATACCGGCTAAGCAGTGTAATTTCTCCAGTGGTGTGGGTCGCAGACACCCCGTGATAATGCGGCATGTCTCATTAAGAGCCACATCCACTGTTTTAGTGTGATGAGATGTGTTCCACACTGGGCATGCATACTCAGCAGCAGAGTAGCATAGCGCAAGGGCAGATGTCTTCACTGTGTCTGGTTGTGATCCCCAGGTTGTGCCAGTCAGCTTTCGTATGATGTTGTTTCTAGCGCCCACTTTTTGTTTGATGTTCAGGCAGTGCTTCTTGTAGGTCAGAGCACGGTCCAAAGTGACTCCCAGGTATTTGGGTGCGCTGCAATGCTCCAGTGGGATTCCTTCCCAGGTAATCCTCAGAGCTCGGGATGCTTGTCTGTTCTTAAGGTGAAAGGCGCATGTCTGTGTTTTAGATGGATTAGGGATCAGATGGTTTTCCCTGTAATAGGCAGTAAGAGCACCTAGAGCTTCGGAGAGCTTCTGTTCTACCATCTCAAAGCTCCCTGCTTGAGCAGTAATGGCACGATCGTCAGCATAGATGAAACTCTCTGTCCCTTCTGGCAGTGGCTGGTCATTTGTGTAGATGTTGAACATGGATGGAGCAAGCACGCTCCCCTGAGGCAGGCCGTTCTTCTGTTTCCGCCATCTGCTTCTCTGGCCCTGGAACTCAACAAAAAAGCTCCTGTTTTGTAGCAGGTTTCCTATCAGGCGGGTGAGGTGGTAGTCCTTTGTGATATTATACATTTTTCTCAGGAGGAGGCGGTGGTTCACAGTATCATAGGCTGCTGACAAGTCTATGAAGACAGCTCCTGTGATCTGCTGCCTTTCAAAGCCATCTTCTATGTGCTGGGTCAGGTTCAGCACTTGCGATGTGCAGCTTTTGCCTTTTCTGAAGCCAGCTTGCTGTGGGATCAGACAGGGGTCTATATTTTCCATAATTCTATGCAAAATAAGTCTCTCCAGAACTTTGTAGAGGTGGCACAACAGGGAGATTGGTCTGTAGCTTTTTGGGTCATTACGGTCTTTGCCTGGCTTCAAGATGGCGATGACTCTTGCTTTCCTCCAGATTTTGGGGATCTGACAGGATGCAGTGCAGTTGTTCATCAGCTCCAGCAGCCAGCGCCTTGCTTTTGGACCAAAGTTCTTGATTTGTTCCATCCGTAGATCATCCAAGCCAGCTGCTTTGCCATTCTTACATTTGTTGAGAGCCATGTCCAATTCAGTAGATGTAAAGGGTTCATGGAGGTTGTTGTTCTCAATGTCTGGTTGTCTGGCTATTGGTTTCTTTCCTACTTTGGTGGCAAGGTTGGGTTTCCCATTCTTCAAGAGTTGGTGTGCTATCTGATCTGCCTTTATGTTGGCATGGGTATTAGTTTGTGAGGGATCGTTGCTCAGCCGTCTCAGCAGCCTCCACGCCTTCTGGCTGCTCCTGCCCATGTCGACCTCTGTGATCAGCTTGATCCACTGTTCTTTCTTGGCTTCAGAGATGGAGGACACAATGCTCTGCGCTGCCTGAAGGGTCTGCTCACTGAATGGGTCTTCGTTGTGGAGCCTGTAATAGTTTTCCAACAAGGCAGCTGTTTCAGGAGTAATGCCCTGGAGGTAGTGGGTTCTGCAGCCTCTCGGTATGGAGGCCCGTGAGCAGGTTTTCACTATTTCAATAAAATGTTCGTATTCCTCAGGGACTGGCGCGACCGATGTGATCATGTCGTCTAACATGTCTGAGAATTTAGTCCAATCTGCCTTTCTGAAGTTGTATCTTCATTTAAATCGAACTTCCTGAGGCCTTATTGTTGGGAACAGTTGGCATATTATTGGTCGGTGCTGTGTGTTTGGGATTGGTGGTCCCACTGATTTGGTGCATTGCTGTACGATGCTGTCGCTCACAAATAAGAGGTCTGGGTTATAACCTCGGTGCCATCTCCCGCTGTTGTAGGATGGTGGGAGCTTGCTATCATGGATGAGTGATAGTTTGTGCAGTTCAGACCAGGACAGGACAGCCTCTCCATTTCTGTCCTCTTGGGCATAGCCCCATACATGGCTATGGCTGTTGAAGTCACCAATTACTACCGCCCTTTGGTGCCTATCAAAGTTCTCGGGGGAGGAGAAGCAGAAATCTTCATTTGGGGGCTTGTACACAGAGGTGATGGTGATGTTATTAAGCTCTACTGTTATAACCTCGATATTGTTTTCTTCAGTGTTGTGGGCACTGCTGACTTGGAGGCCTGGTTTGACAAAGACAGCACTTCCATACTGCGCATGTGGTCTTTCCGCTACTAGGATCATTCCTGGAACTTTGGGTCGTTTCTGTCGTTCATCCCTGTGTGTTTCTTGGACACACAGCACGTCACATTTCTTATCTCGGCACAGTTCATAGAGCAGTTGTTCTTTGGCAGCTGACATGCCTTCGATGTTGATTGCGATTATTGTCATGGTTGGTCCTGAAAAGGACCGTTGGTTGTTTTGCTTCCTTGTTTGCATGCTTCAAGTCATCTCCGGTTGCTTCTGGGTTGAGAGAATCGGCCGTCTACGAAGACGTTGCCCAGGGGACGCCCGGATGTCTTGCAATCCTGCGAGGAGGCTTCTCTCATGTCCCCCTTCTGGGAGGTGAAGGCCAAAAATACCTAGGGACCCACAGGTTGAGAACCACTGCTGGGACAATGTATTGCAACTTATTCAGAGCAGTCTAAACCAACCCAGATTTGTTTAGGATTCAGCCAATTTAGTTTTACTTAAAGCTAGCTAATTTGTGGGTGGGGACTTGTATTAAAGGAATATATACTCAAAGATTTAACCGACCTATTCAGAATTTCACTTAATTACACATTCAACTTGCAATCATGCCAAATAAGCTTAAGCCAGCTGCAATGGTGTTTGTCTCTAACAAATATGTGTATAGAAATGCATTTGCAAAACTGATACCACCAAGTTTCACGCCTTATATTTTAATATTATGTTATATTTTTATATTATGATTGAGTTATCTTCTTTTGCTTTTCTCAGAATTTATAGACCAGAATCCTATTAGCACATTATTCTAGGGATTGTATATTTTCCTGTGCTATGCAGTGGTGATGGGGGGGGGGGGGGGAGGTTGGCTCTGACTAACCTATCTCTCTTTCTTCCTTCAAAGCCAATGTACCGATTATCTTTTCTATTCTACTTCACCAAAAGAATCCTAATTGTACAGTTTGAATAATAACAAACTGAGGCAGTTCTCACTGGATTTGTAAATACTATAAGGACAGAGTGCAAGTGAAGAATGATAGAAAGCCAAGAATGTCTCTCTCCATTTAATTGCTCTTTATGCTGTTTGTTTGCTTCAATAACACAAAGAAGATAAGAGTGTCTAGGGAAGTAGAATTGAAAGGCAACTTTTTTATATTTTGAAGGTCACAAGATTGGTCAACAAGCCCACACAGTTCAACAGAGACACAGCAAAATGTGCAAAGACCTGGCTTTAAAATTGGTGAAACCCCAAGTGTCTGGAAATGTCAATGTGGTGCCTTTCATATCAGTATCCATTAACCGTGCCAAATCTGGGATTGTTTTCTTTTCTACAAGATGATATCCTATGACTGTAAGAATTATATTTTTCCTGTTGTATCATTTTTTCATCAGCTCATTCCTTCCCATAACTCTTGTCAGGAAACAGAATTAACACAAGAGAAAGCAGGTGGGTGTTTAAAGATGCTGAAGAAATTATTTAAGTACCACAGTATGATTCTTACATGAAATGCAGAGGATTCGAAGGGATGGCAGTTTTTCATGTTTCTTGCCACCTTTTCATTGAGAGTATTTGCACTTCAGATGATTTCTCTCTTTTGAGAATAAAATACCTGTGGCTGGCTCCATGAAAACTAGAAAAGGCAAAGGTGAAAAGCAGACCTTATGAAGAAACCCATATATTTAAAATGCTCATGAGAGGATCTGAAATTAGCAGCTCTATCTATCTGTCCATCCATCTTCTTATCAGCACTTCAACACAAGATTTATTTGTGAATGATGTGAAAGAAAAAAATGGCTGTCCTCCATCCATCCCTTATGATTTGCACAAAAGAAGAGCAGTGTAATGAAAAGGGTTCGATCAACAGTGATCATTACAGCGAGAAGCTCACTGCAGAACTGAAGCCTAAAATTAGAAAAAAATTCAGAAGAATGTGATCCAATGGCATTTTGTTGTTGAATGACAATGTAAATCTGCACACCACTGCCCATATGTATTTGCAGGTTTTGGAATTCACAGGGAGTCCCTGGAACCAAACTGCAGTGGATTCAAAGGACCCATTGTATACAGAATATACATACACACTATATTTGCATGTGTGTGTATATCACATACCCACACACATAGCTCAAAAATCTATTTATTTAATCAATCAATCTAAATGACGAATCCTAAATATCTTAGTGTCATCTTAGATTGAACAGTAACATTTAGGAAACCCTGTATAAATGCCAAGAACAAAGTAGCTACATGCAATGACATCCTACGGAATCTTACTGGTAGTGCATGGGGTACAAACCCAAAATTAATAAGAACATCAGCCCTGTCTTATTCAACCACTGAGTATGCCTGCCCTGTTTGGCACAAGTCTGCCCATGCGAAGCAAGTGAATATAGCACTGAATGAAAAATGTAGAATAATCACAGGATGTCTCAAACACATACCTGTTGATAGACTCTATAAGCTAGCTGGCATCCCCCCCCCCCCCATATGTGTGACATGAAGTTGCTGCCAGCTGTGAGAAAAATAAGGTTGAACACTGTGAAAGCCATCCACTGCTTCCCAGTAGACTTAAATCAGCCTCTTCCCAGTAGACTTAAATCAAGGAAAAGTTTAATGAGAATCACCACCCCTCTTAATTTTTTCCCCAGTAACGGCAAAAGTATTCCTCTGGGCAGCTAAACCAGCAAATCCCAAATGGATGATCCCCCACAAAGGTCTGACTCCAGGGGCAAAACAAGGATGGGCAACATGGAAGTCCCTGAACAGACTCAGAAGTGGAGTTGTTGTTGTTGTTGTTCATTCGTTCAGTCGTCTCTGACTCTTCGTGACCTCATGGACCAGCTCACGCCAGAGCTCCCTGTCGGCCGTCACCACCCCCAGCTCCTTCAAGGTCAGTCCAGTCACTTCAAGGATGCCATCCATCCATCTTGCCCTTGGTCGGCCCCTCTTCCTTTTGCCTTCCACTTTCCCCAGCATAATTGTCTTCTCTAGGCTTTGCTGTCTCCTCATGATGTGGCCAAAGTACTTCAACTTTGTCTCTAGTATCCTTCCCTCCAATGAGCAGTCAGGCTTTATTTGGAAGTGGAGTTAGCAGATCAAAAAACAAGCTGGCTGAATGGCACTACCTAGAACAGTGGTTCTCAACCTGTGGGTCCCCAGATATTTTGGCCTACAACTCCCAGAAATCCCAGCCAGTTTACCAGCTGTTAGGTTTTCTGGGAACTGAAGGCCAAAACATCTGGGGACCCACAGTTTGAGAACCACTGACCTAGAAGAATCCTTCACCTTGAGCAACTGTGGAGCAGACCAAACAACTCATTATCTGTATGCTTGCCCACAATGCTCTGCCTTATGAACAGAAGAACTGTTTAAAGCTGTGGACAATTGCTGTTGCCCATTTTTGGTCTAAAATTATTTATCCACTTGTATTCCCTTATCAGTTTTATACTAATTTATTAATGCAATGCTTTTGACACAAAATAAATAAATAAAGTAAAGTTTATTTATACACATACACAACCTTTTATTTAACATTTTCTTAGTCTTGACACACACACACACACAAACTTTTAAAATTAGTACTTGGGAATAGTATAGCAACAGGGTTATTTTATTTTTTTGTTTTGTTTTGGGACAGTTAGTACCCACTACAGCATTTCAACTCCCAGAAATCTTAACAGCTGGTAAACTGTCTGGGATTTCTGAGAGTTGTAGGCCAAAAACAAATGGGGACCCCAGGTTGAGAACCACTGCACTACAGTATAAAGTGAAGCCATGTGATTATTATGTAACCATTATATCAGATATATATATATATATATTGGGTTTTTTTTAAAAAAAAATAGAGTATTCTTTTGATTGTACAGGAAGCATTCATTTTTGTGGGGACTTAAAACTACAAAACCCATTGTCCAGAACCCTACTTCTTCATATAAATTGAAAAAATATGAGACATCCAACAACATTGTTTCAGATGAGAAAAAAAATCATAAATTAAACATTTTGAACCTATTGGATTTTACTTTATTTTTCAGTTTTGAGATTATTAAAATTGCTTAGGTTGAAATTAAAGCAAATCATAACTCTGTGCCAAAACCAATACCCCATAATGAAAGTTTTAGTTTTCCTTGTGCTGCATATAATCATAGACAAAGATATTACTGGCATTATTATGCAAATATCTGTTGAATGTTCAAGATGAATTGGGCAGTCTTTGCTCAAATTCCACTCTAGTTTTACATGGCAATGGTGAACCGCTATCTTTCCAAGGCTTTAACTGGATTTGACACAAAAGTATGAAAGCCGGGATTCACTGAAGCATAAAATGCTTCCATCAAAGCATGCACCTCAACAGAGCCAGAACTTCACATAAAAACAGATGTGATAGTTTTTGGCAGTGCTATGATGATTGATAGACTGAAATAATTTATAGAATATTACAGCCTGAGCAGCCACATGTGCCCCAAATGAAACCCTATCTGGCACATAAAACATTCATCAAGTGGCATAATCTTTCTTCAGTGCAGAGAAATGGCATGGCCTGATAAAGTGGGCAAGGTGGTCCCATTGATCAAGTAGACAGAGCTTTTCTGTCACATAATTCTTCTGGGATATTTAATCCCAGAAGTATTCTAGATAGATACCTATTTAGACTTTCCTTCAAAATTCCAAAATTCCACAACCTTGATTTTCATTGCTGAAGTGCTCCTAACCACTTTGGACCCTATACTGGGATGAAAAAATGGCATATAAATCAGATAGATAAACAAATCCAACCTAGATATGTTTCCATTGGTACCTGAATAACTATAGTTGCATAGTTGGATGTCCATTATCCTGAAGGCCATTTTTGTTGGTATGGTGAATACTGTTTTCAAATAAATATTGAGTCCAAAGAAGGAACGGTCATCCTACTGGAAAATCACAATTTGCTGTGTTGGTATGAATTGGTAATGCCATTGTAAAGAGGATATGGACAACACTGGAAGGTCCAAGGTCCAAGGGTCATATTTTTCATCTATATTGACCAGTAGGCTTGTGCATTTTGGCTGAACCTCGATCCATTTCTGCTACCCAAATTTCGGGGGGGGGGGGTCTATTCTGAGTCCGCAGACAAAAAAATGTGGCTAGATCTGAGCCATTGGTGGCAACAGGGGGTTTCGCAAACTCCCCATCCCATCATTTTCAGGGCTATCAGAATGAAAATGGCCTCACTTGGAGGACACATCTACCACTACTAGCCCACTAAGTTTCATAATGTTTGGGTCATCCCCCAATCAGTCTAGGAAAGGAAGGAAGCAGGTAGAACTTAGTGTTTCTTGTTGGTACAATTCTTTGGAATAGTCTTATTATTAACAACAATAAAATTTAAATCCTGATGGGGGTTGGAGTGAGAGAGGGAAACAATGAGTTCTGTTGACTTGAGAAAGCTTCCACAAAAGTCCAACAGTTTTGTTGTTGTTGTTATTATTACTATGCGGCAACAACCAAATGTTTATTATTAATAATTGAAATTAAGAAGGCTGAGCACACAGAGAAACAACAGAGAGAACTTATTTGCAAATGAATGAAAATATAGGTAGGCATTGCTCCATGAAATACACACAGCTTACACAAGACATGTCATGCCATTCCTCTACTTCAATTGGCCCACCAGGCAAGGCTCACAGGAAAACCCCATGCAAGCACACAGCAGCCTCTCTGTGTGCCACATGCTCCCGAATAGAAGGGCAGTAGCCACGCCCGGCAGCCATGTGGGCCATTTCAGCCTGGCTGAACAAGCTGGAAAAGCCAAAGGCAAATGGCCAAAATGAATCCATTCACTAGTCTATTGACCATAGGTTTCATAGCCTCTGCTTCTCAAGCTGGGCTTGCTTTTTAACATTTTTTGAAATATTTTGAACGAACATCATTTGGTAGCCATGCACTTTCCTGGTGTGTGAATCTCCACCTTTATCATCATAATTTTGGTGCAGAGCTCTAGGTCTTGCAAAAATGGACAAGAACCACAAGTGGCATCTGCTGTCCATGACTTTGTGTATTATGCTAAATTAGAAATCCAGTTATGACTGTTACAAAGAATATGCAGTTAGTACAGTCTTACTAGGTTCTCCACTTGTGTTAATTGCTCCCTTCCATTCCATATCTCCCAGATATCATGGCCACTGCTGAATTGTGCTGACGGGTCAAAGACAGATTTATGGTATTTCGTTTGCTTGGCAGATTGGTACAGCACCTGTTTTATCTGTGACTATCTTCTGTATGACTATGCACACTTCAGTGCTCAGTCAAATTGTGCTTGGAAAAATGCAAGATATTCAGAAACAGTGACTCAGTGTTGCTCTGCAACATGAAAAGCTGTTAATGAGTAGTTGCATTATTAAAAACAAGAGAACTCCTGGGATTTTAAAAACAAACTTCTCTAATTACTGAAATTTATATGTGTAACATTAATACCAAACAAACTTATTATAAATAAAAGCTTTTAAGCAGGAAAAGTATTAAAGTCTTGCATTCTATTAGTGATGTCTGATTTCAGAAGACATTAGAAACCTAAACAACATACTGAGTTGCTTACTTAGTTAAATCTATTTATGCTAATTTCACCAGCTGCTGTTGCAAAGCAACCAAAACTTCAACTGTTGCCTTCTGAATGCAAGAATGTGGTTTCGACTTGACTGAATTGAAAAGAAATGAAAGCATTTGTTGAAAGCACCAGCACCTTGATATGTAGCCTTCATGCCCTCCTCACTGGAGCATAATGAGTAGAACTAATAGGGAATCCCAGAAAGAGGTGGTGGGGCTTTAACTGTAACATAGTTACAAAATATTTCACAGTTGAAAATGTTTCAAAAATAGCCAGAAGTGTTAGCAATATTTCCTCCAATAGTAGAGAGAAAAACTGGCTGAGGAACACAATCTCCAGTCAATTATGTACAAACATGTTGAAGCCAAAGGACACTGATAAGAGTATTTTCAGTGCTTTGCTTCATCCCTAACCTACTGCCTGAGAGATGCCTTGAGACATAACATTGGATCATTGGATTTACACTTTTAAAGGCAGTGGCTTACAGTGCCCTTCAAAAGGCTCTGGTTTTTCTTTAGACTTTCTTCAGTTCCTGCACTTGGGACTTCCTCATAGTCCTCCTGCTCCATTGTCTTTTTTTTAGTCTTCCAGAGGAAAGCCCCCTCCTTGATGTCTTTCAGAAAAGGAGTGAAGACTTTCCTGTTAACAAAGCTTTTAATTTATTTTATTGAGTCCTTGCTTTTATGGTTATTTGGGAATTTTAGATGTATTTTATTGAAACCAATTTTAAAATGAATGGTTTATGTTAGGATGTTGTAAGCTGCCTTGGGTCCAACTAGAAATGGTGGGGTAATAATGCCCAAAATAAATAAATAAATAAATAAATAAACAAACAATAAAGAGGAAGCAGAGTCCATGGCTCATAGAACTGCAAGCATCAACATCTTGATATGTCAATAGAGTCTCTAATTGAGAGTCAAACACAACTAATGAAGATTAAAGCAAATAAGCAAACAAAGAACTTCAGTCCCCAAAATAATTTGCGAAGTATAATTGAACAAATAAACTAACAAAAATAATAAAAGAGGACAGGCCCCACCCAAAGTAGCTTTTCAAGTTACTGTACACAAATACACACAAATAATTCAAACCACAAAGCAAGTTGCAAGCCTGTAAAAAGTTGTGGGGGGTTTTAGGCAAAATTTTGCAATTAGTTAAATGAGACAAAAAGATTTTTAAAGATAAGCTATAAAAAAGAACAAAATCTGTAGAAAGGTGTTTTTTTAATTAAAAAATCAAGACAAAATGGAATATAATACAAAACACTAAAAGGAGGTCCATAATGGACTTATCTGCTTTCCCCCCACCAAAAAAAGAAAAAAGAAAGAAAAGTCAAAAAAGAAGGAACTAAGGTTGAAGATCTGTGACATGACTAGTCGGAATGGCATCTCTTTCCCTCCCTATTTTCACATACTCACATGCAAAATTCACATACGCAGAACAGATTAATGTTATACACAAAGTCTGCAGAACAGATTAATGTTATACACAAAGTCTGCTGAAACTGCCAGCAGAGACAATTAGCAAACTAGAGAGCTGACCTCAGCTTCTCCCTTTGGCACAGTTCTGTTCTGCTAATAAAAATGTGCATTGCACTCTGATTTTGCCATTATACATAAGGAAGGAACACCATTTTACTATATTATGGTATACCGAATTTACTCAAATGTAAATCACATCTTTTTGTCTTAATTGTTTAGCCAAAATGCAGGTGTGCATTACATATGATAGTGCATTAGAATTGCACGCCAAAACATGCATACCCCTCAGTCAGGCTCAGGGTACTGGATTCCCCAGGCTCCTAATGGAGGAGCAGTGGATGTCCAGCTGGCCTCATTCGGGCTCTGAAAGAGGCCAGCTGGAAAGCCATGCCCCTCAGATGAGCCAGACTAGGATTGGTTTGGCAGCTGAGATGCAAAGGAGAAGGAACCCCTCTTCCCAAGTCCATTTTCCATAGCCTCCCATTAAGAGGCTAAGGAAAACGCCCCCACACCCGCTTCCCAGGTCCATTTTCCTTAGTTTCCCACTGAGAGGCTAAGGAAAAGAGACTCCCCCCTTCCCATTTTCTTTAATTTTCTATTAAGAAGTTAAAGAAAGCGGACTCTCCTCCCACCCATTCCTTCCCAAGTCCTCCTGTAAGGATATCTGTGGCAAAAAGTAACTTCTGGTGCTCAAAAAGGGAAGATGGCTTTTATAGTATATTTAAAGCCCTCCTAACCTCCTATTCTGATATCTTCTTATTATTATTTCTGCTGTTATACTGTCTTAATGTTATAAAATGCCCTATGGCCATAATGTTGTTCTTATACTGGGGCATATGATCCATGATCTGAACCTAGGACTTTATAGGCCATAATGAACACTGAGAATTGTGCCTGGAAACATCTCAGTGCCTGGAAACATTTTGTTTGGTGTTAAAATGATGTTTGAAAATAAAGTTTGCTACTTTCTGTGGGCGCTAAGGTGGTATTGTTCAAAACATGAGTGTTGTCTTTGCCCAAATCGTCCCAAATAATTTACTTACTTAGGCGATCCATCGTAGTCCGAGGATGATGGCCCTCCAAGTGTAGTGTCCTGGCGGTCCGTAGGTGACTGTGGAGCCCTATTCTTGATCTGCATCTTCTCCTACAGTGAGGGCCTTGGTTTCCAGGTGGAAGGCGGTCCCGGTCGGGGTTGGCTTGATGCACCTTCCTCTTGGCATGTTGCTCCCTTTCACCCTCAATTCATATGTTTTCAAGTTGTACAGCACTACTGATCACAGCTGATCTCCAACTGGAGTACTCAAGGGCCAGGGCTTCCCAGTTCTCAGTATCTATACCAGAGTTTTTAAGGTTGGCTTTGAGCCTGTCTTTAAATCTCTTTTCCTGTCCTCCAACATTCCATTTTCCATTCTTGAGTTTGGAATAGAGCAACTGCTTTGAGAGATGGTGGTCAAGCATCAAGACGGTCCAGCGGGGATGATGGTGGAGGACCATCGCTTCAATGCTTCAATGCTGGTGGTCTTTGCTTCTCCAGCATGCTAACATTTGTCCACTTGTCTTCCCAAGAGATTTGCAGGATTTTTCGGACGCAGAGCTGATGGAATTGTTCCAGGAGTTGCATGTGATGTTTGTAGACTGTCCACGTCTTGCAGGCATATTTTCTAATGTTACACCATTACGTTGTATTTCTGGCACTGGAGAGGGATTGACTGGTGACTGTTCGAATAGCACTTTGGTTTTCTCGATATGTAATGACAGGCCGAGCTTCTCGTAAGCTTCTGTGAAGATGTTTAGAGTTGCTTGTAGGTATTCTTCTGAATGTGCAGAGATGAAATTGTCATCAGCATACTGGAGTTCTATAACAGATGTTCTTGTAACCTTGGTTTTGGCTTTCAGTCTGCTGAGGTTAGCTTGCCATCTGTCCGCTAGATGATTACCACTCCGGTGGGAAGCTTCCCATCAACAAGATAAAGTGTCATGGCAATGAAGATGGAAAATAAGGTTGGGGCAATAACACATCCCTGTTTGACACCTGATTCCACCTTAAATTGGGTCACTTTGGGAGCCATTACTGTCCAAGATTGTTGCCATCATGTCATCATGGAGGAGCTGCAGGATGTTCACAAATTTGTCAGGGCACCCGATTTTCTGGAGGATGGTCCAGAGAGTGCTGCGATTCACTGTGTTGAATGCCTTTGCAAGGTCAATGAATGCCATGTATAGTGGTTGATTTTGTTCCCTGCACTTTTCTTGGGCTTGTTGTGCAGTGAAAATCATGTCCACTGTACCTCTGGAGGGGCAGAAGCCATTCTGGGATTCTGGGAGGGTGTCTTCTGAGAGGGGTAAAAGGTGGTTTGCAAAGAGTGTCCTCTTTGCTGTAAGTATTGTCCCAAATAACATAAGCCTTGTATGTATCATGAACTCTCACTTCTCTTTCCCTCTCTTTCCCTTTTCTTTCAAGGCTCATTGAAGGAAGGATTACCTGATGTTATTCTCCATTGCTGAAAGATTGGGTGATCTAACATTTTTTATTTTTAAAGAAGGAATTCTAAGTGCACAGCAACACCTTTTTGGAACAAATTACAAAGAGGGCACTTTTTGCCCTTGTACATTACATTCACCAGCAAATCCTGTTTTGTTTTGTTTTCTTGAAAATTGAGGTGTGCATTAGATTTGATGGCACACCTGATTCAAATAAATACAGTATATAGGGACTTGAGCATTCATCAATTTTGGTATCAACGGGGGCCCTGGAACCTAATCCTAGAATAAATCAAGGACTTACTGTATTATTATTAAACTTCATGGCATTATTTTCATATATGTTATATTCGGGGGCATGGAAATGACATTATTGGTAAAAAAAATGGCATTGTAATTTGCATTCAATTGTACAGACAGTTAAAGCACAACACTGGAGATATACATTTTAAAGGTATTTGAAAGTGAAAGATTGACTGACTGGAAATCATTATGCTATCATTAGCTGCTTGCTTTTGGTTGTGCTTAGAGGTAATCGTGCTTAATGCCTTGATTATTTCAATTATACTGTGTACACAGAGGTTAATTTGTTTTTTTATTCATGCTTACCTTGGTTTGTAACTTGACAACTGGTGTATTATGTCGCTTCAATTTTGATGCATACAACAAAGGGACAAACTTTACTTTTACATATTATTTTGCCTAAATAGTTTACATTTAATTATTGTGTATATGCCAATACATGACATTATGTTGGGAACTATGCTGCTATATGGATCCTCCCAGAAGTAAAATCTTTTGTTATTTCATATCTTGCTGTTGACCTTTGTCTTGCCTTTCTTCATTTGCTTCAAGTCTTTTTCAGGGAGACTCTTTCCTATGATGGCCAAATTAGACTTTTGGCCAGCATCCCAGATGAGAGAATCTAGGACAGTGGTGGCAAACCTATGGCATGCATGCCAAAATGGGCATACAGTACCCTCTCCCCTGGCACACATACCATTGCCTGCCCCCTGCTCTGTCACTTGCCTGCTTGCTCACCCCTTGCAATCCCCCCACTAGCCATTAGGGTAGTAGATATTTATTTATTTACAGTATTTATATTCCACCCTTCTCACCCCACAGGGGACTCAGGGCAGATTAAAATGTACACATATATGGCAAACATTCAATGCCAATTTGACATACAACGTACACAGACATACACAGAGGCTATTTAACTTTTTTTTTGGCCGCCAGGGGAGTTGTCACTTTCATCGTTCATCTGCGAAGTACTGATGAAGTATTTCCACTTTCCCCGCATACTTTTGCTGGAGTGCTTTGCTGGAGTCTTTTTTTTTGGCCTCATAAATTAGTTAATTTAGCCTCCCCACACAAGGTGGTACCTAATTTTCCTATTTGACAGATGCAACTGTCTTTCGGTTTGCAAAGACCGACAACAGGCTACACAATTGGTTGGAAGCCCACTCCAACCCGGGCCGGCTTCGAACTCATGACCTTTTGGTCAGAGTGATCTTAATGCAGCTGACACTCAGCCAGCTGCGCCACAATCCCGGTGCAGATAGAGCAGGGGGCTACGTAATCATTTCTCTTGTTTGCTGTTTCTCAGCTAGAACATTCAGAATATTTTGCATGCTTACAACACATCTAGATTGTCTTTTGTTTCTGATTTACCATAGCATTCAGTGCATCTTTGTGTGGGAAACTGGTGATAATTATTCTCCCTTTCTTCTATGTTGTTTGTTAGGTTGTCAAGCGAAATGCTTGGCTAGGGACTTTATTGCAGAATGCTGATATCCCATAGCAGTTGCATGGTCATCTATAGCAGAAACATACCAGCATGAATATTTTCACAACATCATCTCTGCATTTGTGCAATTGCACCAATTCACCAACCCCTGGTCCTGCAGCCATAACTCCTTGCTCCTGCAGTTCCAATACTCTGTAATATTTAAGAAATATTTTAAAGCAATTTTGCAATTATGGCCAAAGTTATTAAACAAAATGAAAATAAACTTCAAATTAAAGAATTACTGTCTCAAGAATAATGAGGGGGTTCTTCCCATTAACAGCAGGGAATGATTTTATGACAGGGAGGTGGCAGACCAGTAGTGGAATGCACATGGTGCCATGCAATAGGGACCATCACCAAAGATGACTATTAGGCCTGGGTAACAACGCAAAAATTTGTTTCTAAAATCGATTTGTATTTGGGGGTTTTTTTTGTTTCGATATTTAAAATAATTACAAAATTTTCCTTTTAAAAAGTTCGATATTTACGAAATTTCATAAATGGTAAAAAATTAACAAATCGATTTCCGAAACAATAACGTATCGATTCGTTAATGGCGGACGCGACCGCGAAATACGCTAAAAAACCTCCAAAAACTTCTGAAGCTTCCCTCTCCCTCTGTTCTTGACTGTTGGTGTGATATTATAATTTTTTTTCACTAATTAAACCATAAAACTGGCCCAGACATGCGGAAATAATAACGAAACGACCTCAGAACAATAACGAAACGAATACAATAACAAAATACGAAGCATTTACAAAACGTGTTTAAAAATTCGTTTTTTTTAATGATTGCTCCAGAATGGTTCGTTATCGTTTTGTAATTGGAAAAATTAACGAATTATTAACGAATTACGAATTAACGAAATGAAACCGCCCAGGCCTAATGACTATCCTGTTTCCATGCTGGTTTGCCGCCTTTGTGAGACAGTCCTAGAATGCGCTTGTAGTGCTAGGGTAATATAATTATTCATTCTAATTATTCATTGCTCTACACTTTTTTTGTATTCACACAAGGAGATGGTAGAGGAGCTGCCAACTTTATCCCCTTGCTGCATTTGCTGCCATCTTTCTCTCCATTTCCTTATGAATATCACTGTTTTCTCTGCCCTCAGTAGCTGAGGAAAAGAGTATACTGATTATATTCAAGCTAATGTGCCAGCATTAAAACTGAAAAGGGAGTATTTAATTAGATAAACTGTATGTAAAACTGAATTCTTTGGCAACAAGAGTTTATGGGGAAAATGTTTAATAATATACTGCATAATATAAAATTTCTGCATCTGGGAAAGAGACAAGGGTGTTACTGTTCCCATGAAAAAACAGGCTTATATTCCTATCCTTATAAGCATCCTAAAAGATACATAGAAATATCAAATATTAAGCTGTTGGTCAATATAAATACTGTATCTATAAGAGGAATCATATTTTGCTACTTGGGTCAGAACAAAAGCAACCTCCCCCCAGTCAATGCTGAGATGTATAGTATTCAAAATTAGCCATCTTATTTTGGCACAAGATGCATTGGGGTTGAATTGGCATGAACACCTCTCCCCAGTCACAGTATTAGAAATATAACAAAATAACTATCCAATTATTTGATTCCAGAATCTGCTTCCAGAAAGCACATCACTCTGCCCAGTAGTACAAAATAAGTCATGACTCTTGATGACTGGAGCTCATGAAAGTCTCCTATTAATGAGCTCTCCATAGCTTCAAGAAATTTAACTGAAAGTAAGAACAAATGGACTTTTCCTCTACATTTGGTGTCAGTGTATCAAACCCAATCCAATACTTAATATTTTAGAAATGAAAATAAGATGACTGCAAGGACTATTACCAACAAATTTAAGAGGTTGTGGGGGAAAAGGAAATGAGCTGAAAATCCTGATATCTAGCATGTTTGAATTATTACTAGAATTAGAAAATACATGGAAATTCAGTTTAGCGTGAAATTAAAGACTACTTGGTTACTGAGGCTAAAGTCTTCAACATATTGAGAGTTGCATCTGAGTGTATATGCACAGTTATCTACAAAACAAGAACAAATGATTTTATTTGAGTCTCTGTTACAGCTTGATGTGTTAATTTGAAATATTCATCTGACAAAATGGTACTGCATTTTTCATCCACAGAAACAGAGAAAGTCCATAATTTTAAATGCTTCACTTGTGATGGTAGTAAGAGTTATTTCATCTGAGTCAGATGAATTAATGAAGGAGTGATTGTTGACTAATGATTATGCTGGTCGGTTCTGATGGGACTTTGGGTCAAAAGCCTCTGAAGGACCAAAGATTTCCCACCGGAGTGAATAAGATATGATAATTAGGTATAAATTAAACACAGATGTTGACCTGCAGCATAATATTAAAGATCATACTAAAATATAAACTAAGAATCACAATGTAATTTTATCAATATTTTATTAATAATTAGTGGGGATTATTCTCTACTCTTTAATATGCATGCTTGAGATTGCAATCTGATTTGGGTTAATGGTTTTAGGAAGAGTATGCACCTGTCCTCATTCATTCCCCTGCTCTCCAGCAACAGCAAGCTGTATTGTGAGTGCATGTGTGTGTATAGTGCTTAAAATGTAGGTTGAGGGGAGATATAACTGTGCCTTATCACCTATATCTTACCCATATATTTTGACAAAGGTTTTATATAGATTAGGCTTCAAAAAGCATTTATAAACATCATGAAAGGCAAAGATCATTATTTCAAGAAAATATTGAAATGCTTTATATTTAATGATTCCAGATTTGACTTGGCAATATACAATCCATTTATATCTCTCTTTCACACATGCTCTATTAATACATGGTGTTAATAGTGGAATCCAGCAGAATAGTGAACAGTAGACCTGGGCGGTTTCGTTCGTTAATTTTGTAATTCGTTAAATATTCGTTAATTTTAGCAATTACAAAACGATTACAAAACTTATTTTTAAACCCGGAAGTGTTTTTAAATATCGAAACAGCATGCACCAAATATTTTTGTATTTCTGTCCATTTCGGAAATACGTAAGATGGCTACTGGCTAGATGCTTGCTGGGAGCTCCGGGAGCCAATCAAGTAAGCCGTTGCGGAACACTTTATTTTGCCAGGGGCGCCAAGAGTGAGGGAAGCTATCAGAGGCCAGAGGGACCCTGCTGCTGGTGGTATCGTCGAAGTCTGCTGCTCCTCCTCCTCCCATCCTCCTCCTTCTCCGCCTCCAGCAGCAGCAGCAGCAGCAGCAGCAGGGTCCCTCTTCCTCCCCGCCCCCACCGAGCGGCGCAGCCTGCTGCTCTTGCCCTGGCTGCTCTTGCCCCGCCCCTGTGGATGGCCCTTCCACTGCCGGCGCGCCCTGTCACTCCAGGCTTGACAGGGAGCCAGGGGCGGGGACAGCTCAGCTGGCCACCACCCCGCCAGTCTCCCTGGTCATGGGGCCTTCCGTTCCTCCCCCCCCAATCCTCCGACCCTTTCTCTTCCTCCTCCTCCTCCTCAGGCCGCACCGCTCGGAGATGCCGAGGGCGAGGGGGGAGGAAGAGGAGGAGGAGCGGCAGGCCTGGTTATCAGGGAGACTAGTGGGGTGGTGGCCAGCTGAGCTGTTCCTGCCCCCGGCTCCATCTCAAGCTTGGAGTGACTGGGCAGCGGCGGCAGGAAGGGGCATCCATGGGGGCGGGGCAAGAGCAGCCGGGGGCGACCTCTCCCGCCGACCTCCTCCTCACTCCACTCCCAGCCACCCACTCACCGTGAGTATATGGCAGTGCAGAGGGAGGTTTAGGGCAATCTGCACTGCACAACTACATGATCCAGAATACGAATGGCAGGGGGATGTACAAAAACAAAAAAAACCCCCAGAGTTGATTGGATTATCACAGTGCCCTTCCAGGCAGAACTTATATCCCAGGATCTGATCCCAGGTGTTCAGTTTATCCCAGATTAAAAATTAAAAATTAAATTTAAAAAATATTGGGAAAAAAGGGCGCCATCTTTACAAAATATTTTGTAAATATTAATGAAATTTCGTAAATACCGAACTTTTTTAAGGGAAAATTTTGTTATTATTTTAAATATCGAAACACACAAAAAAAAAAACCAAATACAAATCGATTTTAGAAACAAATTTTTCAGTTGTTACCCAGGCCTAGTGAACAGTGACAGAAAATGGCAGGAGGACACTTCCTTTCTAGCTTTCTCCTCTGACTCTTTGACACTGAAAACAATAAAAAGGAGAGAATCAAGATGATCATGATTCAAACACTGAGGGAAGCAGTCAGGAATTCTAGTGGTGTAGTCACAAAGGTTAAATACCACCTGCAACACTGCAAAGTTACACTCAGAAGAAACAGAAAAGAGCTGTGAAAACAAAGTAAGTGAGAATCTCACAGGGAATATATTCAGACTTCAGGAAATAATACACAAGAGTTCGGCATGCAATATGAAAGGTTTTATTGCTCTTCAATTACCACACTGCAAAGTAGAATTCTCAGAGCACTGATGTCTTGCTGCTCAGAGAGAAGCAAAAGTTGTTGAGAAAGCTGCCACTGAGAGATTCTCATGGGAACAGTATCACACTCCTGATAATAAATACTAGCACTGAGCCGCTGGAGACAGCCTTTGGAAGACAATGCTACACTTAGTCTGAAAGTTCACTTATTGCTCATATAGCTTGTGTTATTGTGTGCTGTAGCTCAGTGTAATAGCATTTGCCTAGGCTACAGTAGTTAGCAATATTGTTTTTACTCAGTGCACGTAACAGACCCAAACAGAATTGCAAATTCGAAGAGATGTAATATCTGACTGTAACTGATCTGTAACAGTATCCCATGACATTGCTACTCTATGTATTGTTATATAGTTTAATGGTTTGACAGATTTCTTTTAGATATACACCCATACCTTTCTCCCTTCAGAATGGTTGCTGAAGTGGCTAATAAAAAAACGAATGTCTTGGAAAAGGCTGACTATGAGAGTGATGCATCTAAGTCCCAGATGTGTCTGATTATTCAATATCCAGCCATCTACAAGGTCTTAATACTACAATAGGGATAGCTCAATCCCAGTCCAACAATTATGAAGGATGCAACTCAGACTATAGAACTAAGAATGACATATGACAACAATTAGCTAATCAGCAAGTCTGTATATGTCTCTATAGAATTGTCAAACAGTACTATCATATTCATAGGTTACAGAGAAAGGATGGGATGAATATTCAAAGTATATATATGTGTGTGTGTGTACACATCACATATATTGCACAAAATCCACACATAGCAGCTTTTTGCAGCAAGTAATATTTTCTGCTCCGCTTGGGGAATATTATTGTGTGTGGTTTTCAAAAACTTGGATTTTGTGGGATGAAAATGGTTTAAAATTTCTTCCTGTGAGATGATCCTCAGGGTGTATCCAGTATCCACACTGTAAAATATATTTTGACTTCACTTTTAACTGCCATGTCTCAATGCTATGGAATCCTGGGATTTGTAGTTTGTTGAGCACTAGCACACTGGCAGAAAAGGCCAAAAATCTTGTAAAATGACAACTCCCACAGTTCATAGCATTGAGCCATGGCAGTTAAAATGTTGTCAAAATAGATCCGTCATTATGGTCCACGTGCATAATGGTCCTCCAAGTGTAGTAAAATGTTGTCAAAATGTATTGATTCTGGAGTGTAGATACACCCTTAAATAAGAACTATATCCCAATACATGGTTTTTGGTCTGAGAGGTCAGAATTACATTGATAGGTTTCAGTGTAGGATGATGAGAATGATGACACTGAAAATAATAGTGATGATTATATGGATGATGATTTTTGCTGCTTATATGAATGGAGTACAACCTCTAAAAGAAAACCCCCCCACATTTATCACAGTTTAATTAGTGTGATGAGTAAACACAGCCAACAACAGATATTACAATGAGACAGTCTATTTGGTTTTGTTGCATGGTCCATGATTGCTTCATAAATAAAGGACTGTGCAGTAAATAAAGAAGGCAATATGCAAATAAACACTTAACAACTTGGCTGAGAACAATGTAGATAACAAGATTTGAGAGGTAACAGTGGGTGAGCAGTTGGCAGGAATGACTCGTTCAATTAGGGTAGCAATTGGATATTTGGTGAATAAAAAGACAGTACAAGACTTCTCCAGTCCATAGAGTTTGAAAGGAACTAGCCAGGGGCAGACATGGTGCTTTGTAAGGGGATAAAGATGAACAAATATTTGAAAGGAAATAAAAACCTTGCAGTTTGCATATAAATGACATAATGATTACACAGACACATATGCATTATTTTGCTAAGAAGTCAGAGCAATCAAGGCTTAATGGCAGGCAAAGTTGTAAACACTGCTGAACATCTAAGGAGTGTGTTCCTGATACACCTCACCTGGAGCAACTAATCTGTTGCTAGCACGAAGAAATAGACTTGCAGACAAGAGGTAGAATTGTCAGTAAAAGTCAGTATCAGTTCAGAACATTTGTACCATTGGACTTTCTACTTCATAGGGCAAAGAATGATTGAGTTCAGAAGGACTCAGGCCTACAACCTGCAAGCGAAAATAAAAGGGGTGGGATCAAGATTGAACTATGAAGAACAGATGCCTATTTGCTCTCATTCAAAGGCAGGGTGATAAACTATTCACCATCCCTTCTACAAATGTTGTTCCTGGATGTAATTCACTCTGGCATTGAGACCAATGTCAGATGAGGAGATAAAAGAAAAATCTAGGTTATATGAGGAGCTTCCAATATCGGAGACAAACTTAAAACAAAATCTGGATGTGCATATAATCTAGTTTCAGAATGCAGATTAACTGCAATATAAATTCAGAAACCATATGACAGTGTAAACTAGGGTCAAAGTCAAAAGTCAGACTCCTTTACTTCTAACACTTTTCTCATGGTCTTTTGACTAGGGATGGAAACATCTGATAATTTCACTTTCTCCTATATTTGATTGTTCCTCCCAAAGTGAACATGCAATGTATTAATAAAAAAAACACAACACAAATACAAGTGAAGTGAAACAAAGTTGTTCTCTGCTTTCAGTTACCAAATTAATTAGGTACAACTATTTTGCAGCACGAAGAGGATCGTATTTGGACCTGCCTGTCATTTAACAGTGAAATGCAAGAAAATCTCAAAGAAGAAGAAAAATGACAACAAATTCAATACAATACGAAATACTGTAATTCAAATTGTTTTATCACTTTTTTAATTACTTAGGCTCTCAAAACTCTAGATCAGGCTAGATAAAATGTATGAGGCCCAAACTAGTTGTTAAAGGAATACATATATTTTCTCTGATTGATGTGTTTATTTAGAAATATTTGCAAATTTAGCGGATGTTGTCATTTTAATGAACAATCACAAATTGAACAGGCAGTCTCCAAGTTATAAATGACTCATAGTTAAGAACAGGGGTGAGACAACAGGAAGTGAGAGAAACATACCCCTAGGAAGTGAAATTCACTCCTAGAAGAGTTATCATGGGAGAAAGATATCTCCACAGAAGCTTTATCATAAATCCTTGTTTCTACAACAAGTCATTTTTTTTTCAAAATCCAATTGTCACAAGGACAGGAAGTGGAGTGAAATTTTCTGGATGAGGCACTGTCATGCCTTTGCAATGACCCTCACTGTTTCCTTGGAGACTAGCTTGTTTTCTGCTTCCCTGGAGACTAGGACGCGGAACAATGGCTTCAAACTACAAGAAAGGAGATTCCATCTGAACATGAGGAAGAACTTCCTGACTGTGAGAGCCGTTCAGCAGTGGAACTCTCTGCCCCGGAGTGTGGTGGAGGCTCCTTCTTTGGAAGCTTTTAAACAGGGGCTGGATAGCCATCTGTCAGGGGTGATTTGAATGCAATATTCCTGCTTCTTGGCAGGGGGTTGGACTGGATGGCCCATGAGGTCTCTTCCAACTCTTTGATTCTATGATTCTATGATTCCTCCTATTTGAGCCCCCTTTTTATTTATTCATAGTTTTTTATGGGAGGGAAGTATAGATTGCCCCCTTCCCTTTAGATCACCCATTCCCTGCCCCTTTATGAGCTCCCAAGGGTGGAGCTTTGTATTAGATCCTTCCTGATCCTTTTGAAGATTAGTCATTTTGCAAGTGGATTGTGAGAAGAGAGGAGAGCTAGGAGGAACCACAAAATAGCACTTTGAAGTTGGAGTCAACATGGAGTCAGTTCAAGTCAAATTGGAATCAAGTCAAAGAAGTCACTTCAAGTCAAGCATCATAGTCACTCATATAGGCAGAGATCAAGAAGAGAAGGAAAAACAGAGGAGATAAGTAATTCAGAGCCTCTATTTTAAGGACTTTGCCAGTTAGAACTGGGAAGGGAGAGGTTTGAGCCTTTTGTCAGCCATTAAATCCTTGTTGACTGTTTGTCTGGGCTTTCTCTGATCTGTTCCCTACATAGCCAGGCACCTTTCATTTAGACAAACTGTGTTGGGACAGAACAAGCACAGACAGCAAAACAAACACCACGGGACTATTAAACCTTCTCTATGCTATCCAAGGCTACAAAATATCTATTCTTGGCTGGAGTTACACTTAAAAAATAGACCTGTTCTGATTTACATACAAATTCAACATAAATGCAAGCCTACAGAACCTATTTTGTGTATAATTTGGAAACTGCCTGTACAATAAATGGATGAAATAGTAATTGAGGAAAACCATGTGCTATATCACTTATGAGAGCACCTGTTTTAAAAGTATGTAAATCATATTGCATAATTTGTCCATCACCTTTCATTTCTACCACATTTGAATAATATAATCATGGAATAATAATAAGGTTGGAAGAGACCAAAAGGGTAATCCAGTCCAACCCTCTACCATGCAGGAAAAGCATAATCAAGGTACCATTGAGACATCGCCATCCAGCCTCCGTTTAAAAGCTTCAATGGAAGGAATTTCCACCACACCCCAAGGCAGAGAGTTCCACTGCTGAACAGCACTTACAGTCCCCTTGATGGACTGTCACCTTGATGTGGTGAGGGGGCTTGAGTGTTCCAATGAACCTGTGGGCACAACAAATGGAGTCGTGCATTCCCAGGAGTGACCGCAGGGGGTTTCCTGACCAAGCACAGTCCGAAGACCCAAAGACCTCAACGGGGGAGCAGACGGAGGATAACATGGTACATGTTACAACAGCTGTGAAGGCGGATGAAGGATGCAACAGATTGAGAAGCCACGGCTGTCTTGTTAAACTACACCAACATGGAACCTCACTCTGTGAAGACTGTGCGTTGATCAGTTGTGCACTGACCTCCACACATTAAAAAAAATCACACACAGGCATCTTCCAAGGGAAAATTAAAACAAACCAACAAAAGTCCCATGGTGATCAGCGAGTGGCGACAGGGGCAGGATTGTGAAATCTGGAAGCCCTTAGTTACAGACTAGCACATGGGCGGTGGATACGGACTTAGTCGTTCTACCTCAAGGTCCAAGGCAGCTGAGTAGTTTGGCAGCTGTATCCATGACTGAGCAGCCCTTTTGAGGATCCACTCTGCTCACCCAATTAAGGAAGGGGCTAGAAACATAGTCTGCCTCCCTTACCCCTGACTGGACTGCCGTGTCCAGTGGGGTCACCACCCTGCGGCCAAAAAAGAAAAATGAACTTCAGAATATGGAACGTATGGACACTGATGGACAACACTGATGGTGAATTCCCCGAATGAACTGCTATCATTGTAAGGGAGCTGGGATGCTTTAACATCAACATAGCAGTCCTTCAGGAGACCCGGAGAGCAGGAGAGGAACAGCTGAAGGAAGAAAAAGGAGGCTGCACCCTTTTTCTGGAAGGGACTTGTAGAGATATGTTTATTATAAAGTGTTTATTATACTGTGTTTAAACTGTATTTATGCTTTACATTGGTTGCCATGGCCTAGCTGTGAGAGATAGGTTGCCATGGTGACAAGGCAGAAGAGGAGGTGGGCGGAGCTTAAGGAGAAAAAGGTTTGAAAGTGACAGTTAATTTTCAGTCAGGAGGAAGAGACCCTGAGAAGAGGAGCAGAGTCAGTTAGGGCTCTGTGTTGTGAAGCAGTATAGATTCAGTTAGTTCTTAGTATTTGTGAATATTTCTTCAGCAAGGGAGCTGAAGGTGAAACCTAGTTAGATTGCTTGAGTTAAAAAGAATCTAACAGAGAGGGTTTTAGGATCGCCAGTAGTGGAAGACTGGAGATCAGTGGTTTGATCCAGTATAGGACAAACAGTGTGAATATTCACAACAGGGAACACTGAAATAATAAAGCACTTCACTGAAGAAGGAGTTTATAAGATTGTAACAACTAAAGCCTGAATGTATCTCAACCAAGCCATATTGTAACCATCAAGCATATGCCAAGCTCAACATCTCAATATTGCAACAATACGCTCTGTTTAACAATAAACTTGTTCTCTTTGTTATTTTAAACCTGCCTCCTCCATTGATTTTACGTTCGGTGCATTCCACTCTACCAAAGTTACCTCACAACGCAAATAGGGATAAACAGAGACTTTAATACCAGCGTCTCTATATATAATGGTGGCAGTTTAATTTAGCAGTCTCGGAACTTCCTTACAGTTAATGGTGGCATTAGGAGAATTAATACTTCCTTACACTTTTGGTGGTCCCATTTGGTGGGATTAACGCACGTCTTTACAGGACTGCCTGAAGAAGACCAAAGAATGCATGGAGTTGGCTTTGCTATCAGAAATGACCTGGTGAAGCATCTGACCGAAGCACCCACTGGCATCAATGAACGACTCTCAACTCTCCGAATTGAACTTGCCAAAAACCAACAGGCAACCATCATAATTGCCTATGCACCAACACTAGATGCTGACGAAGACATCAAGGAATTTTTTTACTGTCAGCTGGACACTGTCCTATCAGAAATGCCTAAGGAGGACAAAATCATCCTCCTGGGGGACTTTAATGCAAGAGTCGGATGAGACTTCGACCTGTGGCCAAGGACCGTAGGAAAAGATGGGGTTGGAAACAGAAACTTGAATGGCATCCTGCTTCTCACCAAATGTGCAGAACACAACCTTGTCATCACCAACATGCTCTTCCACCAGAAAAACAAGTTCATGGGCACACCCCCTGTCAAAGCACTGGCACCTCTACATAATCACACGTGCCAGAGACCGCTGTGACATGCTTCTCACAAGAGCCATGACAGGTGCTGACAACTGCTGGACAGACCACAGTCTAATCTGATCCACGATGGCTATCAAGATCGCCCTCAAGTGCAGAGCAAGAAAGACAAAGCACAAAATGAACACCTAAGCCCTTCAGGAGCCCTCCAAACGAGCCCTTCTTCAAACAGCACTCAAAGACCATCTACCCACAGAAAACCCCAAAAATGTTGAGGAACAAACTGAAGACCTCCATCATCACAGCCTGCAAAAAAACTATTGGATACCAAACCAAGAAACATCAAGATTGGTTTGACAAAAATGACGAGATCCAACAGCTAATTGACAAGAAAAGGAAAGCCTTCCAAACATGGCAGAGAGACATCAACTGTGCTGCTAAGAAAAAGATCTACGCCAGTGCAAAAGCTGAGGTCCAAAGAAGGACAAGAGAACTCAATAACATCTGGTGGACAAAGAAGGCTGAAGAAATCCAACACCTGGCAAACACCCATAATGCTCAGGGATTTTTCAAAGCCACAAAGGTCATCTATGGACCCAGAAACCATGGCATACAGCCTCTACGCTCATCAGATGGAACCAAACTTCTGAAGGACAAAAATATCAGTTGGACTACGTTGGAAAGAACACTACCAAAGACTCCTGAATTCAATGTGGCCAAAGAGGTTCTCTCACAAATCCCACAACAACAAACCAAGGATGAGCTTGCAGCACTGCCTAGTTTGGAAGAAGTCAGCAATACCATCAGCCAACAACAAAAAATAATAAAGCCAGCGGACCTGGTGAAATCTTTAAAGAGGGAGGACCTTAGCTGACACAGCAACTCCACCAGCTCATAGGAAAAGTGTGGGTGACTGAGAAAATCCCAGCAGATTTCAAGGATGCCACCATCATCACCCTCTTCAAAAAAGGGGAAAAGAACAGACTGCGGAAATTATAGAAGTATCTCCCTTCTAACCTCTGCTGGGAAAATCCTTGCAAGAATCCTTGCAAATCGCCTTCTACCCCTCTCAGAAGACACCCTCCCAGAATCCCAGAACGGCTTCCGCCCCTCCAGAGGAACCGTGGACATGATCTTCACTGCACGACAGCTCCAAGAAAAATGTAGGGGACAAAATCAACATCTGTACATGGCATTCATTGACCTTGCAAAGGCATTCGACACAGTGAATCGCAATGCTCTCTGGACCATTCTCCAAAAAATTGGGTGCCCTAACAAATTTGTGAACATCCTGTGGCTCCTCCATGATGACATGATGGCAACAGTCTTGGACAGTAATGGCTCCCAAAGTGACCCATTTAAGGTGGAATCAGGTGTCAAACAGGGATGTGTTATTGCCCCAACTTTATTCTCCATCTTCATCGCTATGATACTTCACCTTGTTGACAGGAAGCTTTCCACCAGAGTGGAAATCATCTATCGGACAGATGGCAAGCTGTTCAACCTCAGCAGACTGAAAGCAAAACCAAGGTTACAACAACATCTGTTATAGAACTCCAGTATGCTGATGACAATGTCATCTGTGCGCATTCAGAAGAAGATCTACAAGCCACTCTAAACACCTTCGCAGAAGCATACACGAAGCTTGGCCTGTCACTGAACATTGAGAAAGCCAAAGTGCTGTTCCAGCAGTCACCAGCCATCCCCTCCCCAATGCCAGAGATACAACTTAATGGTGTAACATTAGAAAATGTTGACCATTTCCGCTACCTTGGCAGCCACCTCTCCACCAAAGTCAACATCGACACCGAAATACAACACCGCCTGAGCTCTGCGAGTGCAGCATTCTTCTGAATGAAGCAGAGAGTGTTTGAGGACTGGGACATCCATAGGGATACCAAGGTACTTGTCTATAAAGCTATTGTCCTCCCAACCCTGCTATATGCCTGCGAAACATGGACTGTCTACGGAAGTCACATGCAACTCCTGGAACGATTCCATCAGCGCTGCCTCCGGAAAATCCTGCAAATCTGTTGGGAAGACAGGCGGACAAACGTCAGTGTGCTGGGAGAATCGAAGACCACCAGCACTGAAGTGATGGTCCTCCACCATCAACTCCACTGGACTGGCCACGTTGTCCGGATACCCGACCACTATCTCCCAAAGCAGTTGCTCTACTCTGAACTCTAGAATGGAAAACAGAATGTTGGTGGACAGGAAAAGAGTTTTAAAGATGGGCTCAAAACCAACCTTAAAAACTCTGGCATAGACATTGAGAACTGGGAAGCCCTGGCCCTTGAGCACTCCAGCTGGAGGTCAGCTGTGACCAGCAGTGCTGCAGAATTAGACGAGGCACGAATGGAGCGTGAAAGAGAGAAATGTGCCAAGAGGAAGGCGTGTCAAGCCAAACCCATCCGAGACCGCCTTCCACCTGGAAACCAATGCCCTCACTGCGGAAGAAGATGCATATCAAGAATAGGGCTTCACAGTCACCTACAAACCCACTGCCAGGACACCGAACTTTGGAGGGCCATCATCCTCGGACTGTGAGGGATCACCTAAGTAAGTAAATAAGTAAGTAAGTAACCAAAGCAGAATAGAGAAGCATCATGCCTTCCCTTGATCTAGACACTATCCTCCTTTTGATGCAGCCTAAAATCCTCTCAGCCTTTTATAACTGCTGCATCACACTGTTGGCTCATGCTCAACTTGCTGTCCATGAAGACTCCCAAGATCTTTTTTACATGGACTGTTGTTGAGCCAGGCATCACCCATGCTTTATCTTTGCATTTCATACTACAAGATAAGTGTAGTATCTTGCATTTGTCCTTGTTGAAATTCATTTTAGTTTTAGCCCAACTCTCTAATCTGTTAAGGTCATTTTGAATTCTTATCCTGTCCTCTGGAGTATTAGCTATTAATTTGGTGTCATCTGTGAACCTGATAAGCATGCCCTCTAAACCTTCACCCAAGTCATTAATGATGAACAGTACTGGGCGCAGAACCCCGCAGCACTGCACTAATAACTTCTAAATCTGAATGTTTTTCTATATCAAGCATGGAGAAATGTTATGATTTTTTTGCTGTCTTGCACAAAATGAAATGAAATGTAATTTTTACTGATCTGTATTTCTGCCATGCCATATCATCCCAATGAAGACTTTACAGATCTCAGATAACAAAATATAAATATTGGGCTTCCATTGAAAGGAGATTGTCATAAGGATCTACTAGCTTCAATCTCTTTCTGCTAGAGGTAACAACACCAAAACAAAATTTTATTTTTTTCATTTTAATTTCTAGAGTTCAGTGAAGGATGGGTAAGTGGGAATCCCAAAAATCTGGCAATTCCCAAAAAAACTTGACTTCTAAATGGATGGTGGTGGTAATGTAACTTCATCACATTCTTTAGACATTTGGAATTCTACCACCGTCTTGTTCAAGGGATGCATTATGTTATAATGTCAACTATTTAGCTGTAATTAAGTATCACTTTTCATTGCCACATAGGAATTTGTTTCATATTTATTTATTTATTAATAAATTTCCCAGAAGCTCTAATTAGCCAGTGAAAATACTTGCTTGATTTCCCTTTATTAAATATATTAAAAAGTCAGCTACCCTGGGAATAAAACACCATTTTGTAATTATAATCATATGCCAACTTCTCTACAAAAAGACAAAGAATAATGTTAGCCAGATAATCATAGCACCTGTTTTTTTTTGTATTGAAATCAGCCATGAACTTGTAATTGTGTTCATGGAATGAACTTTCAGTCTTATTGACTTGATGAATGAAATAATACATTCATTCATTTGTATTGCATAATATCTAGTGTATGCATTGTATTAGCTCACGTGTATGTGTTGCATAAGGTGAATATACAAAGAATGGAACAGATGCTTTTAAGTATAGGATTACAAACAGTTTCTTAAACCAAGAATGGCAGTTATTGTTTGATGGAAAAGCCTTCTTCAGCATCTTTGACATAGCACCGAATGCCTGCTGTAGTAGCACATTAATGCCAAAATGACTTCAAAAACCAGAAGTCAAAGATACTATCAATATAATGAAAGAAATCAGGATGAGAAGAGTCATGATATATATATTTCAAAGAAGAACTGCCAGTTTCTGTTGTTTTTGGTGTTCTTTGTCGGAACCTGAGTACTTTTATCCTGGAAGTCAAATAGTTGGATAGTTTGGGTCTTTATTTAATTATTTCAGATGTAGCTGAACTTTTCTGTAGTTGAAGATTCAAGGCATTTATTTTTTAAAATGCAGCATCATAATAATGCAAAAATATTTAGAAATATTTGCCTCAGCTATCAGACTTGCAAATTTAAAAGATGTTGTCATTTCAATGAACAATCACAATTCGAATTACAGGAAGTTCCCAAGTTACAAATGACTCATAGTTAAGAACAGGGGTGAGACAACAGGAAGTGAGAGAAACATACCCCTAGGAAGTGAAATTCACTCCTAGAAGAGTTATCATGGGAGAAAGATATCTCCACAGAAGCTTTATCATAAATCCTTGTTTCTACAACAAGTCATTTTTTTTCAAAATCCAATTGTCACAAGGACAGGAAGTGGAGTGAAATTTTCTGGATGAGGCACTGTCATGCCTTTGCAATGACCCTCACTGTTTCCTCCTATTTGAGTCCATTTTTAGTTAGAGGGGATTCATATTTTATGTATAGTTTTTTTCTTATGGAAGGGAAGTACAGATAGTCCCCTTCCCTTTAAGCCACCCTTTCCCTGCCCCTTTAAGAGTCTCCCAAGGGTGGAGCCTTGTATTAGACCCTTCTTGTTCCTTTTGGGGATTAGTCATTTTGCAAGTGGAAGGTTCGAAGGGAGGAAAGCTAGGAGGATCCACAAAATAGTACGTCAAAGTTGGAGTCAGTTCAAGTCAAGTTGGAATCAAGTCAAAGAAGTCACTTCAGGTCAATCATCAGAATCACTCCAGAGACAGACAGACATCAACAAGAGAAGGAACAGCAGAGGAGATAACTTTGGGTCTGTTTAATTATTTCAGGTGGCTGAACTTTTATGTAGTTGAAGCTTCAAGGTATTTATTTTTAAAAATGCAGCATAATAATAATGTAAAAAAAAGACAGAAAAGCCATAACAACACCTAAATGATTATGTTGTTGTTGTTGTTGTTGTTGTTGATCATCATCATCATCATCATCATCATCATCATCATCATCATCTCTGGCTTCTTTTAGGATTAGGGGCTCCCAAAGTGAATTACAAGAAATCAATGGGAGTACAACATTAACATTCCCAAATTTAAAGTAACAATCAAAATAGTTTCTGAAGAGAAGAAATATAAAATTAAACAAGTTCAGACTCGAATTAAAGTTTCTAGGATTTTCCTACAAGGCAGAGGCAAGAACTATGCAGCCCTCCAGATACTATTTACTGCAACTTCCAACTAGGGATATGTTATTTTAAAATATTCATTACCATGAGGGACAATAAATATTTCTTCACGGTTCCAGATGCCTTAGAAAACTGTGCTGCTGTCAAAAAGGAAAAACAATCGGAAGATCTTGCAGTGGGGACAGTTCCTGTAGTGTGCCACTTCTTTAACTGTGAAGTGTCAATATTCAAAGATCTTTTAGCTTTACAAAGTCTTCAACTTTCTCTGTCAAAGAATTCTGGTGTCTCACCAAATTACAAATCCCAGGATTCCATAAAATTGATCCATGTTTATTTCAGTAGTATCAAACTGCATGTAATTCTACAGTGATGATTTGAGAAGATGGTCCAGAATCGAAAAAAACAATTAATGGATGGAACCATTGTTTGTGTTTAAAAGGATGGATAGACAAAAAAAAACTTTAACAGAAATTAAAGGGGGACCATTGATCTCAACCCTGGAATGCTGGAAGAAATGGCAAAGCAAATTCCAAATTAACAAGGTAGATATACTCCCAATAGGCTTTCTTGATAATAAAAAAAATAAAAGTCATAACAAATTTGAAACAGAATGGAATGCATTTGATAAAAGACCTCTTGAACACAGTTGGGACAATTAAAGATTGGGAATCAATAAAGGAAAAATGTGGTCAAAGCAATTGGCTTCTTTGGAATGGATTGAAACAAAGGACCATTAAATGGAGAAAAAAAGAAGGCCCCGAAACAGCCCTGGATCAAATTTTAAAATGGAAATTAGAAAAGGAGAAAGGCTTGATGGGGTTTATCTACAAGAAATTAGTTGGGACAGACAGACATCACAATACAATACAATCTGAAACAAGCTTTGATAAAAATATGAAAAGAGGATCTAAATAATAATTTTTCAGACATTTAAAATTGGATCGATTCAGTCAAAAATATTAAACATATAAAGATTAGAGAAACACAAAGGAAAATATTGACCAAGTGGTACAGAACTCCAATTAAAATAGCTCACATAACAAAAACTACCATAAAACTCTGTTGGCACAGATGTGGGAAAATTTGCTCCTATTCCCACATGTGGTGGGAATGCGACAGAGTACAAGACTTTTATAATAAGGTAAAGAAGGAAATGGAAGAAATAATAGGGTATAAACTGGCTTTGAACAAAATAGAATTTTTCACTCAGAAATAAGACAAAAAAGATAATATCAAAGCCTGGAAGGAAATTATAAAATACATGATACTAGCTGCCCATGCAACTGTGGCTTTGGGGTAGAAAGACCATAGAAAGTGGAAGGTTTAAAAATGGTATGAGTATTTAGCAGATTATATGGTCCAGGATTATATCTATGAAAGAAGAGCCAAATATAGAAAAAGTCTAAGGAAAAGAGAGATATAAAGTGCCGAACCATTCTCTTTTTACGATTTTTCAATTAAACTAATATCTGAAATAAGATAAATACTGTTCCCTGAGGGAGGGGGTGGGGTGTGAGAAGGTGAGGTGTGTAAAATCGTTAGACACAAGGGCGAGGTAAAGGTGGGTTGGAGAAGATCACTAGGAAAACAATATGTGATATGTATTTATAATGTAATTCAATATTTAAGAGTAGTGAGTGATTGTGATGCTACTTTACCTGTGTCGACAACAATTAAAAAAAATTAAAAAGACTGGACAACATGGAAGGTGCTGAAAAGATTGTGCTCTGACACAAGAGGCAAAGCCGATCTTAAGAAATGGGGCTACAAAATGGGGTTCATGACATGCAAGTGTAGCAAAGAGCAAACCACAGCCGACTTACTATAATACAGACCTTCTCACAATGACACCAGAGGCACTCAAAGTGGCCAGCTTCTGGTCTAAGGAAATCTAATATAATACCATTTTTTAAACTTCGTTTGTGGTCTTTTATACATTGTAACTGTATTTTCAATTCACTTCTGACACAATAAATACATAAATAAGTTTTAATAAACCATTTTGATACTTGTTACTTTTCAGTTTTCATTAGAAGCTACATCTAAAAAGTGTAAATATTTCTAAAAATGGGGATGGGAAAAATCCTATCAAAATGCTCTGAGGAATTTTTAGCACACAAAAGTAATGAGAAAAGATAGCAAGGAAATGGTATTCAGAGAGAACGCAGGAGAAAAAGTGCAGCATCACAGGTTATTATGTTGTCATGGCATCAGTAGTTCTCTTTACCATCACTCCCAAGTAATGTGTAAGCCTGGCTAAATTTATGTTTATTTATTTATTTATTTATTTATTTGCTTTATTTCTATACCGCGTTTCTCAACCTATAATAGGTGACTCAATGTTAAATAAATTCTGTTCTATTATTTATTTAGATTCCTCTTTTTTGGTTAAGAAATTGAATGAAGCCATTCAGTTCATTGACCAAATCCATGAAATCCTGTGGGAATTTCATTTGGCATAAACAAAATAGACTTTTAGAGATATTCATGATTTCCTTTGCTTCACTTCTTTTGATTAATCTTCTGACAATGTCTTGATTGACATCATCTACCTAACCACATGTGCGATAAGTCAGACCTGTGCTCAAACTGTTAATTTATTTATTATTTTATTTATTTACTTTATTTATACCCTGCCTTTCTCTTTGTGGGGACTCAAGGTAGCTAACAACAATCCCACATAGTTTTAAAAAGCACAATAAAAATTAAAAAGACAATTAAATAATGCAGTGTGGGTAAAGATAAAAACATATTAAAATATAATAAATACTCTTAAAATAGCATTTAAAACTCAACGCGCACGCACACACACCCAAATCCCATCCACCCATCCCCAACAGCATGTGCCTTATTCTTCTCCTACTGGTCTATAAATGTGATCCCTAGGCCAGAGAAGTTCACTACTCCTCTTTTTCTTTATGTGATGTATATTTTAGATAGTAAGCTTGAAGGAAGAGACTGCCTTGATACATGCATTTGGAAGCCACCCTGGGATATTATTTGGCTAAAGAATGGTATAAAAATGATTGCCTTTGGACTTTAAATGGGGACTCTTGCATCAAAGATCCAATTAGTTTCTTCACTGCACTACTGTTCCAGAACAGGAGCTGTTGATATACATAAATAGCACCAATGCTGGAGGCCAAGAAAAAGTGCTAAGGATACAAGATCAATAGCTGCCAGATGAGACAAAAGATTACCAGGCTTTATAAATCCCCTGGCTTTAGTCCAGGCTCCTCAAGATAAGCAATCCTGAAGCTTGAGTTAATACACAGATGCTCCCATGGTATGCCCACCTTCCTAAGCATTCATCAGTCTGCTTAAAGATTTCTTTGTTTCCACACTCAACAAAAGTGTAGGCAATTATTAGAGAAAATATCACAAAGTTTAAGCTGTGAGAAGAAAAAAAACATTTTCTGGCTGTTTTTCTATGCTTCTAGTTTGGCATGCTAGAACTAAAATGTACATACTGTGTTTCTATTGTGCCTCAATAAATTATAATGTTCATAGTCTTTTCCTTTTGCAAAGATCAATGTTCAGAAGTATATCTTGGATGAGATCTGGCAAGACGTTTTTAAGTTAGTTAAGAACAGATGACTAAGATAAATAGAAAGACTGGCTTCAACTTGGAATAGAGAAATCATTAACAGCAATATAACTTGGAGAATTTCCAGGTCTAACTGTTATTGCAGTTCATTATTTATTAATAAAATAACCAATTAATTACTGGATGCTTGATTATAAGCAAATCTTACATAAGGGGTCGAATTTGCACTGTTTTACTGCTGTTTGATTTTCCAAAGAAACAGGCTGTTCATCCCCAAGCTCAGCACAATGGATAGTTTATGCTGAGTACTCCATAGGGAATTTGTTTCAAAAAGAAAGACATCAATACTGGTTTTAGGTACAGCAGTTGATACTTGAAATCTATGAAGATCTGCTATCTCTGAATTGGCCAAGATTACACCCCTTTGTGTAAAGTGCATCATAAATCTATAAAGTTCTTTTAAGGTAGTCATACGACTTTGATTCTATTCAGAGTTCAACCTAAAAAGTCCCTGAAAATCAATTGAAAAGAAAGGGAACATTGTCCATGAGAGATTTAGAGGAACAGTTTGATTCTAAACCCTTAAATACACTGAAGGGCATAATTTGGCAACAGGTCAATTTGTGTTCATACAGTTCTTTTGGAGGAGGCTGGTGAGGTTCTCAGTATGTTTTTCATGTGGCTTGCTGACCTATTCCTGCAAGGAAGCAAGGTAAGAACTACAGCCAACACTTTCATTATTGGGCCACACTGTGGCTGACCCTAGAAATAGGAAGCAGGACAACTGAGTTGAACTGTACTGATTACTTTTATTTTAGGATTTCTTTAGGAACCTTTTACAGTGTTCCCTTGCTATTTCGCGGTTCGCTTTTCGCGGACTCGCTGTTTTGTGTGGTTTTGCCTCCTGGCAACTTTGAAGTGTGGAAAGGGGTTTCACCCTCCACTTTGGGAGAGAGGCAGCCAAACATTCAAAAAAAGAGAGTGGAGATACAAAGCAGTATGTAAATCATGGCCTTATAGCCCCTTCCTTATAGCTAGCAAAAAAAAAAGTGTGCAGTACCTTTAAATCTCTTCTTGCTTCTGCCTCACCCTCGGAATGCGATATATATAGATATATATAGCTTCCCTACTTTGCAGATATTCACTTTTTGTGGGTGGTCCTGGAAGGTAACACCCATAATAAGTGAGGGGACACTGTATTTCTATATTTTCCACACTCACACAAGACATGCATTTTGGTTTTACTCTGTCATTTGAGGGTCAGGAGCTGAAAATGTTTTGTCAATAACTAGGTACTCAAAGGGCTGTGTCTAGATATATTATAGAAATGCTAGCTAATTTATACATTTCTGCTGAATAGCTAAGGGAACAATGTTTATCGTGCTTGAAGTATGAAGTAATAATAGTGACTGATATTGGCTAAACACTCAGGTAAAGCAAGCTCCATTGATAGCAGGCAACAACTTTTTATTACATGTTCCAATAAAATGACCACTAACACTTTGATCCCCCAGTGGTGCAGTGGCTTAAACCGCTGAGCTGCTGAACTTGTTGATCAAAAGATCACAGGTTCTAATCTGGGGAGCAGTGTGAGCTCCCGCTGTTAGCCCCAGCTTCTGCCAACTTAGCAGTTCAAAAACATGCAAATGTGAGATCAGTAGGTACGGTTCCAGTGAGAAGATAACAGTGCTCCATGCAATCATGCTGGGTAAATGACCTTGGAGGTGTCTATGGACAATGCTGGCTCTTCAGCTTAGAAATGGAGATGAACACCAACCCCCAGAGTCAGACACAACTGGACTTAATGTCAGGGAAAAAAAATTACCTTAGCATTTTGAAAAGGAAAAAAAAAACCCCACACTTTTCTTCTTTCTGTGGAAGTCTGAGGGTGTCCCCCTGCTAGGCTCAACAAAGCATTTTATTGGATTAAACACTGCATGCATGGATGGATAAAAGTGCTACGTAAGATGCTACTACAAGTTTCTTGCAATAGCATCCAGAGGGGCATACCTGTGTTTAGTTCAAAGTCATCTATGTACAGAATTGCTAGCCTTAAGAGATATCTGTTGCAAACTCTGGGAATTGCATATATGGATTAGAAAAACAAAAATATTCAGGACAAGTTTAGAAAGACTGGTTGAAATACAGAACTTCTGATGTAGGTGGTTTAGGCTGAGGGAGGAAAGCTGCATACATTTGATTTGGGCAGAGGTTTTAAAAAATGGTTTTGTGTGGGGAAAGTCCATGAAAGGACAATATAGAAGAAGCACTGGAAAGAGGGAGCCTGAGCAAATATAATGAAATGCATACTCAGCAATCTTTTTAGTAAATTTTCTTTGTATAATTACAAAGAAAATTTATTCTGAGTCAGGTGGCCAATATTCAATGTAAATGCTGGCAGCTTTCTATAGTCTGTTTTTATATCACAGATAGCCAGGGGGAAAAAAAGAAGTGACTGAAGAAAGGAGAAAAAGAAATGAGGCTTTGCAGGGGAATAGTGTGTCACACAATGTGGGGAAAACAACAGAAGTGGATTCTCTCAGCAATTAATGCAACATAAATGTGCTTTTGCTGGTGGCATGATAGCAGACAGTGCAGTGAGGGTAGCAAAAACAATTTCAGAGTGAACACATCCTATGTGTCATACAATGTCCACCCACCATTACAATGTGGCTCAGTAAGGGTAAATATCTAAAATGGTTTTAAAGAGTATTTCTAGAACACAGCATTAGCAATTGAGATCTATATGTGGATGCACACTATGTGTACTGAAAGGACTACTACTGACATGGGCATCCAATGTCAACTTGGACCATGTGACAAAAAGATATGGTGGGGAGAGAACTCCTTTGAATCCTTCTAGGTTCATAGACCATAAACCTGGTGCTGGGCATGAGACTACTGAGTGTGAAGGGGGTAGATCTAAGGGGTGTTTAAGGCCCAGATGCTCTCTCACATGCCTCTTCAATTCTTACAAGACAGGATGACAGATGGTTGGAATTCAGATGGACAGGGGATAGAGATGGTTAGTGATTTGGCTTGGAGATTGCTGTGTTTACTTTCAGTGTTCACGGTCCTCTCTAGGGCTGATACCTTCTTCCTTTTACATCATTGTATGGGGAGAGGAGGGTTGACTCTATAGGACTTAAACCCAAATTGTTCCTACTCTTCTTCCCTAGCATCAACAGGCTGCCTGACCTGCCTCTCCTTTGCAGTTCTCCCTAATCAGGCTTCTTTTCCCTCGGCTCGTACTTCATCATCTCCCCTTCTTGGAGGTCAAACGAGGCTACTTTTTAACAGAAATTCCCACATTTATTTTGGAATTTGTACTAATATGACATATTTTTATGCAGACATACCTTGTCTTGTAAGAAGAGGAGAGGAGAGCATCTGTACCTTTGATTTTGTTAAAGTGTAAGTAGTTTATAAGTATATAAGGTATGAAATTGTGACAAGTGCATTGAATCATGGAATGGTAGATAGATGTTTCATAGATAGATGGTAGATAGATGTTTCATATAACACAATTAGTTTTAAAAATATAGGACGGGGCCCTGTTTCCCACTGTGTACTTCCAGTCCTTACCAATTCCTATTTCTATTCCTTAACACACAAATGAAAAGAAGGCCTTTAACACTCAAAGAAATCAGAATGAAACTAAAATAAGCATATATATATTTACTAACATTGAAAAAAGGACTTCTTCTGTTCTGCATATATCAGAAGGGTGTGTGAAGGGAAAGCCAATTGCCTTTCCAGAGAATGGCTTTCAGCTCTAATGAAAAATTGAGTCCTTAAAAAAGAAGATGTTGGTAAACAGGGAATGATTTAGCCAATTACACCTGCTTCAAAGGGCATTAAAAATTAACCACTGTGCATGCAGAATTGGAAATGGTGTGAGCTATTTATAATGAAATGCTGACTTGATCTCCTGTGGAAAGTATTTATATAGGCTGGTGTTTTTGTAAGTTAAACCAGAACTGTTAGGTCTGCTGTTTCAGCCCCAAAGCTGAGGCAGCAATGTCTCAAGCTGACATAAATATCAATGTTACAAATTACTTTTCATACCTCTGTATCAGGAACAGAGCCTTTGCCTCAGCACTTCCCAGTCAGAGAAGCCATGAGATTGTATGTCTTTGGTATTCAGTGGTTACAATGCTGTGGATTGAATTTGATTGACTAGTTTCTCCCACCATCTCAATTAAAGCAGACCCACTGAAACAGAATAGTGATCTTGCACACCAATTAATGTCATTGAGTCAGTGGGTTTTTTCAAGTTGGAAATAGCAATAGGAGTCAAACCTAGATACCTTGCAATATATAAGCAGCATTCTTAACCTCAATGTTTGGAATGGCAGTCAACATGAGGTAGGATTCATATCCCAATCTGAAAAACAGACCAATTTAGACCCCAGCTGGGAATCTCCAATTCAGAATTATTCAGAATTGCCAAATTTGAAACTGAGGTCTGATGCTGAATTTAATTTAGAAAAATCCAATGTTATGAATTATGCCTATTAAAATAACTAGATGGTTTCAGTGAATAAACCTGGAGGAGATAATGCAATATTTCTCTTGTTTTCCGATATCTTTAAACACTCTCAAAAACAGTCAAGCATGAAGCCTCAATATATTCTTTTATATCTCTAGCTAGTTAGTTTTTGTAAAGGAAACAGCTAACTGGAGAGGAGGCAGAGCAAAAGAATGTCCAAGGTCCTGTGGCAAAATGATGTGATTGTGATCATTATGAAACTTCCTTCCCAATATAATAAAAAATAGTTGAGAAGAGAAATTGCTATGAAGTGTCTATTTCTTTCAAGCGGTACCATGTGGTAGATGATGTTAAAGACAGATTCTATTAATGCGCCCGCTGTGATTGTATTTGCTATTGTTCTTATAGTTATTTGTGCAATGATGGATGCCACAGTTCTGGAATCAGACAAATGATGCACCTCAGTGTTCAATCCATATTCAAGCAATGAACTCTCTGTGCACATTTTTATTGATTAGGGAAATTACACAAGACTAGAGATCATGGCCAATACTTTATCAAGTAGTTGACACAGTATCACTTGCAACCTATTTCCCTAGCTCATATAGGTATATCTATGTATCTCCCCAGTAAAGTAAAGGGTTGCTTTTATTTCCTGTACTGTAAATTTAAAATCATTAGACAAGTAGGTGCTTCAAACCTGCTGGTTGTTTTTGTTGTCGTTGTTGAGCATAAGTTCTGTAAGTGAACTTCTGCCCTGCATTGCCAGATGGTAATGACATTTGTAAAATGAAGGACCTGTTTCTGCTGACAAGACTTTCCTTCAGGCAAGACAAGGTTGTGTTAGCAATCCTGCAAATACAGAAGAAACTATTTATATGATCACTGTGGGAAAGGAATGGAACTCAGATGGCAGTGCCACCAGGGCAGGACTTTGGGGCACAACTCCAAGGTTCCATCCAGCAGAATAAGCAGAAAAAAAATTCAGATACAGCAGAGAAAAACCGCATCAGCTTTGCTCTTTAAAGTGCTGTTACAAGAAAACTATTTTATCTTGGAAAAGTGAGCCAAACAGAAACTTATGAAACCAAGGCAAAATGTCCCATATATTGTTGTCCAAATCATATGGTGTCTATTGGGGGGAAATTCCATTTATTTATTTATTTGTTTGTTTGTTTGTTTGCAAGCCTTACACTTTACTGAGTGCCTGCTGCATTCAAGCCATCCTAGGTGATGCTTTTGCGCTGGCTGATACAAATTCTTGGATTATTAAGCACCATGTCAAAAAACAGCATTCATCTTGCCTTATTCACTAGCATTAATAAGGATCTGTTGACCACCTCAGATACAAGAGTTTTTATTTGTATTTATGTCTGAATTATTGTCTAATATGTCTCTTTTGTCTAGGACAAGTGCTAAAGTGCAGATGCAAACTATAAACACTTGATTTACATAATATTGCACAAACAGTAGTGCTGATGTTATCTGAAATACATGACCAATACGCACTCTTCCCTAAATTAAGTGCCAAGCTGGGAGACTCCAGATCTATGAAAATGTCCCCTCCCCCAGTCTTAGGAGGAACCGTGACCCAATCCAGAATTATTTTCACATCAGAAAGTACAGCAAGTTTTAAGCAACTAGTTACAGTAGGGCAGCCTTCATGGTGTGAACATGGCTTTTGAAATGAATTGTCAGTTAGTCTTAATTCATCCAAGGACCACTGAAAGGTGTTTTTTCATCTCCACATCCCAGACAATAACTCTTGGTTTAATTGCATTCAGAGTCTGCTCAAAGTCATTGTGCATCTAACTATGACTCTGTCACTGCTGTTTGGTTTAGCTATCCTATGTGCTCTTCAGGCTGGACTCAGTTGCAATACACTATGTTATTTAAGTCCACAACTTTGCCTAATTCATTAAATGTTATTAATGACTATGTCTATTTACTTTTTGTCCTAATGTACCTGTATGTTTTATACCTTGGTGTTAGCTGCTTTGAATTCCCGATGGGAGAGAAAAGTGGGATATAAATAAAATCTATATAAATAAAAATGTAATGTTCGTTTGTGGGATTAAAATAACTAATAAACCACTGGACAAATTGACACCAAATTTGGACACAATTCACCTATCAGGTTAACAAGTGACCATCACTCATAAAAAATACTGTAAAACACAGCATAGGAGTATTAAAAACCACCAAAAGAAAAAAAGATGCTACTGCGCATGCGCAAAAATGACTCCCTTGGCAAACAAAATACACAATAGCATATCCAAACTCTCTTCTGGACTACAGCTCCCCTAGACCAAGCCCTTTAGCATAGGAGGATGGTCCAAATGCACTGCATTTAAGCTGTAAGCTTTCTTCTCCTGGGATTTCTTTGAGAGCATCCCAGTCCCTGCATATTTCCAATTTCCTATTCCTGGACTGCAACTCCCAGTAATCCTCCAGATAGATAGATTAGATAGAGAAAAATAGGTAGGTAGATAGACAGATTGACCAGGAGCACTGCTGGGAGTTGCAGTCCAAAAATAGGTAGAGAAAGAAGGGGAGAAAGAGGAAGGGAAAGAAAAGGTGGAGGGGGTGGAAGGGAAGAAGAAGAGAAGAAGAAAGGAAGCAAGAAGAGAAAGAAAGAAAAAAAAGAGAAGGAAGGAAAGAGGGAAGGAAGGAGAGAAAGAAAGAAGAAAAAGAGGGAGGGAAGGTTGGCCACAGCAACGTGTGGTGGGTACAGCTAATTATTATTATTATTATTATTATTATTATTATTATTATTATTATTTCATTAGATCTGTTCCTGGAATGCCTCCTTCCACTTTGTTGAATCCACACTTTCCGACTTAGAAAATCCTTTCAAATTACAAAAATGCAACACTGTTGACTTCATCACATACATTTAAGTAAGTGTTTCTACACTCTTAAGAAACTGCCACAAATTGTGCCCCTTTACATGATGCAAGCTTCAAATATGGGGCAGAGGTATCTTGCCACTTCTAAAGTGTGGGTTTTCCCCATGATTCATGAGTCAATTGGTAAGTGACTTATTCCTTAATTCCTTGAATAGAGACTTGTAAAAATGGCCAATTTGACATAGGATTGGAATCCTTCCTTGTCCCTTTGTAAATAAAACAATGACATCATTCTGAAGGGAGGAGCAACATGGGCAGAATAGATTTCTTTCTGCTGCCATTACCATTTTGGGACTGAGGAGGTATAGCAAACAAGATATTCAAAACATTCAGGAGAAAATAGCAAGCATGCAAATCCTGCATTTCGTGTCTCTGTAACCTTAGCAAAATTTCAGCTCCCTCTTCCTGTGTCAGGCCATGAAAGTCCTTTTGAACTCTTGCCTGAAACTCCCCCTGAGCTGCTTTTGCCTGTAAGAAAGCAAGAATAACCCCTCTAACTATGTATATTGTAAGATCAGGGGTGAAACTGTTGGAGGGTGGGATGGGGAGGAGGGGTTCGACTCACAAATGAAAATTCTGCTGCTCTAATGAAAAATTTCTTAGCATTGCATTAACATCAAACTTACATTGAACATTGAGGATACTGGCATTCAAAGAAAAAGTGGCACAAAATTCCCAAGGACATTCAAGCACAATAAATAAATTTCCAGTTGTAAATGCTTCACTCTATGCAATGCTAGTAGAATGAGAGATGGAAGAAAAAATGTTTTGATGTCCACAAGTCTTATTGGGGGGGGGGGGCAGATATCCCCATTTTGCCACATCCCATATCTACATCCTGTTCTTATTAGACTCATACCAGTCGAGCCACCCCATCATTTACAGCCTCTGAGCTTGGAATTCAGAACACATGCAAGGATGGGAAACTAACAGCTCAATCAATTTAATGAGAACCCTTGCATGAAAGAGAGTTGGAATATTCTCCAAAATGAAGGACATATCCATGGTTAAAATGTCCTGTACAACAAAGCCTCTTGACAGAGCATGTGTGAATATTGGCAAATAGCTTCTGGGAGAGAAAGTTAAACAACCAGAAAAGAGAAAAATCATCTGGGTTCCTTTAATGGCACATAGACTGTATTTGCAGAAGAATCTCCAAAATCTTTACACTGCTGGGGTAAACCACTTATTTAGGAGCAGCTGGTTTGTGTTAGCAGTTACTGTTGAGCTTGGTCAGAAGCCTAGATAGCAAATTAGCCAACATTGGCTTGGTTTGATGACATGGAGGCCTGAAGAATAAACACCCAACACTTTAAAAAGGCAGGCAATGAGCTCTGGCAGGCCCTTTATTCATAGCTTGCCTACTCCCCTTAAATAATTTTGGAGAATGGAGGAAATACATTGAGATATCTGGCAGTACATCTGTAAAGCCAGCTTGGTTCAATAGAAAGCTATTTTGATTCGCAAGGGAATCACAAGGTTGTCATCCTATGTGCATATACTTCTGTGTATGCTGTGACTTAACATAACTCCATCAGCCACAGTAGCATTTTTGCCATATAGAAAGACCATCCATAGCAGCAAGATTACAGTTAATTTAAAATAATTTCATTTGAGAATAGAAAGTATAGTCAAATAATGTGAATAGTGTCTGTTGACTTTAGCTGCTACACTACTCTCTCTTTTGCATTTTACAAAATTGGTTAATATAATTAATATTATATTTCCTCTAAAATGTTTTCAGGAGCTTCAAAAAAGACAAGGAATTGTTTTTTTTTAAAAAAAAAGACTTGTGATGATGAATGGGGAAATTGCTGAGCTATAAAAATAATAATTACCTGTTACTAGCTGAAGTTTTAGCTATAGTAAAGTATAGAAGCTCCTTTATCCTTCACCTGATGTTCTCTTGTGTTTCCTTTTCTCTTTCCTTTACATTCCTTTTTTGTTTGTTTTCCTCTCTGAGACATGAGAACACAAATGATTAAGATATGAAAAAAAATCAAAATTGTTGCCATCTTTTCATCTACGTGGAAAGATTAAAAAATATATGTTTGTGTAAGGAATAAAACTGAAGGCTATTCTGGTTGTAAAGACAGCTAACCCCTCACAGACAGTTGAGAACTTTTAGTGGTGAAGAATTAAATGACTTCTGAAAGCTATATATATCAGATTATGACCAATACACCATAAGGTAGACAAATCAGATATCTACACAAATACCTGTATAATATATTATGATGTATGAAAGTATTACTAGGATAAAGATCCAGCATTGCCTGGGTGTGCATTTTCTTATGCTATTTATTAGAAATACCTTTTTTTTAGCTACAGGCTTTCCTCAGAATGCTTTTATGGCAACGTTGTAGCTCTCTGAAAGGGACCCCTAGAGTGTCTCCCTGTTGACACTCAGACCTTCTGCCATTTGTCCTCATTCCCTGTGAGGACGCCTTTCTATCTAGTTCCTGTTTGTTTTTGCATCTGAGCATTGCATACATAAATACATTTTCATTTTGAGAGTCCTATCCCCAAATGTGGTGGTGTCAAGGAGCTACAGCCTTGGCTTACAAGAATAGTCAGAGGCAGTCCAAGGTCAGCACAGAGGCAGTACACAATCCAAGAGAGTCACAAAGGGAATTCCAAGAGTCTGCTCAAAGGTTCAAAAAAACACAAAGCTCACAAGCTATGCAATACACAAAGTTCAGGATCATCCACAAAAGCAATCCAAACAGAAGTAGCATTTACAGAGAGTAGTCCAAGAGTCCAGTTCAAGGTCATATACAAAGGAAGCTCACCAATTGCCCAATACACAAGGTCCAAAAATCAAAATCACCAGCTGAAACATACACCATGACTATTGCTTCCAGCAAGATAATGTTGCAAACATCCAGTTTTTATATGGCCTCTGCAAAAGTCCCACAGCTGGTTATTCTTCTTTTGGGCCAAGCTCTTTGATCTGCCCAGCTGAATCGCATCCACCCTAAGTTGTAACCAGACGGGAAGCATTAATTAATTAATTAATTAATTAATTAATTAATTAATTTTATTTGTATACCGCTGTTCTCAGCCCTTAGGCGACTCACAGCGGTTAACAACAAGAACAGCAAAAATCCAATGCTACAACAACACAGTATATAAAAAACAATTAACATCATAAACACATTAAACAGTTAACAACAATAACCATCCACTGGCGTCTCATAACTAAAAACATGATCCAGATTCGTCATCCATTGTTCCATTCCTATGTTCATTACACTCATTGCACGCCTCATCAAACGCCTGCTCTTAAGTCCTGCTCTTAAGTCCTGCTCTTAAATCCTGCTCTTCTCCCTGAAGAGTCTCATTCTGCCCAAACTCAGCTGCTTCTGCAGGGCCCAGTTCCTGCTCAGCAGTAGCACTCTTAGTAATGTCAGGCTACTCCTTCACTATGGGCAAGTCTCCTGATCCTCCTCATCTTGCGTCATGGTCCTGGTGGGTGAATTTTAAGTTGGGTCATGAAAGGTGTGTACCAAATCTTTGTCCAGATCCCTCAAGCAATGTAGGAGCATTTGTGGAACATAAATATATGAACCATACTTTCACTTTTATAGAGAGTGATAGATTTATATTATTTTATTCATCTTTTAGGAGCCCCCTGGTAATTATTTATTTGACCAGTCATATGACCATTTCAAAATACAACACAAGGACAAAACAAGGCAGATTATGGCAGCTGACCTTCTATTTACAGTCAGAATCTTATTTTCCTGATTCTTCTTCCAGGAGCCCCCTGATGGTGCAGCGGTTTAAACCACTGAACTGTTGAACTTGCTGACTGAAAGGATGGTGGTTCGAATCCGGGAAGTGAGGAGAGCTCCCGTTGTTAGGCCCAGCTTCTGCCAATCTAGCAGATCGAAAACATGCAAGTATGAGTAGATCAATAGGTACCGCTTCTGCAGGAAGTTAATGGTGCTCCATATAGTCATGCTGGTTAGATCACCTTGGAGATGTCTCCGGACAATGCCGGCTCTTTGACTTAGAAATGAAGATGAGCAAAACTCCCCAAAGTCAGACACAACTAGACTTACTGTCAGAGGAAACCTTTACCTTAACCTATTCATGTTTTCCCCAAGATGGTACCCAAGGTGGCTTATGTTACTTATATGTTTGAAATGTTTCTTACATAAGATAATAGCCTAATATACCTAGACTATGTAAAGTCTATGATCAGAGATAAAAGCCTAGACTCTGAAATATCTGTGAAAGTAATGTGTCTTAAATGCAAATGTTTGTTATATGAGGAACTTTACGTAAAACTATAGAAACTGATCATTTTCCTTAATAAAATATTTCTGAACACATTGATAGTTTATATCCATGTTGGATAATTCTGTGTCACCAGTACTTTGTTAGTCATTCTAACTAGTCTCAATTACAACATTCACAAAGGAAATGAAGGAATTTTTTTAATGCTATGTGTTCCTACAAAAAGTCTTGCCTGAAAGACTTTCAACTTTGTATGTGTTTGTCAGTTTGTCACCTTGCAGCAGAAGCTTTGCATCACTTTGTCAGTTGCAGTGCAGTAACTTTCGTTGACAGCAATTCCCACATCTATTGGGACTACTCTGTGGCTGGACTTAGAGAGAAGAGCCATACTGTCAAGGAATTGTTGACTTGCTCATTCTCCACTGAGATGCCAAAACCTGACAACAAAGCTGCCCTGCATAGAACCAAAAAGAAGAAGAAGAAGTAGTAGTAGTAGTAGTAGTAGTAATGGACTTAAATCTGTTCTAAAAAAATGGCAACATTAATGAAACAGCCAGATAATATTTTATTCTTTACATAATATCCTGTGATTAATAATATTAATAATAAACTTTATTTATATCTCACCACCATCTCCTCAAAGTGACTTGGGGTGGAGCACAAAAGCACTCTGAAGTTCAGCACACATAAAATACACAATACATAAGCATATAAAACAATGGCAATATAAATGTACACAACAATTTTACATAAAATATCACATAAACCCTTATAAATAAGATTTAAAATCCCATAAAATGCAGCAGTGCCTGTGATTATAAAATTGGATCGATACTTGAATAAAGCCTAAGTGCCAGAGTGAAGCAAATCACTAAATCCTCAAGATTAACCATTAAAATTCTAATCAAGGTCAAAGGTCTGTTTAAAGAGCCATGTTTTTAGACATGACCGAAAAACTTGGAGAGTGGGGGCTGTCCTAATCTCTCTAGAGAGAGCATTCTAGAGCAGAGGGCCACCATCGCGAAGGCCTTCTCTCTTGTCCTCACCAACCATGTTTTGAAAGAAGGGTCTCCCCGGCAGATCACAGAGTCCATACCAGTTCAGAGAAGGAGATGCTGTCTCAAATATAGGTTGGACCTGAAACATCCAACCTATTTGTATAGTTAGCTATTTTGGTTCCTATATTGGAAAAAGGTTGGCATTTAAATCCAAGAAAGGAAGAACAAAACAAAAGGTAACGAAAACAGAGTTTACAGCTTCTTTTGTAACATATGTTCATCTGTCAGTAGGGGTGATTCCAGACAGCAGTAAAGTCCACTCTGACCTGGATTTAAAAAAACCTGAACCAGGGAGGACTGTAGTCCACACACTGCCAAAAAAAAAGCCTGTGCTTTTTGTTGTCTACATGTCCTCCCTGTACTTTCCAGGAGAACAGGGAGACAGCCCCCATCCCCTCCCCAACCCCCTCAAAACTCTTTTAAAAATAAATTAACATTAGCATGGTGCCGGAGCTCTCCTGGTACATAGGAATGTTGCACCAGGAGAAGGGGGCAGGAGTGATTTTCCTCCTCTCTTCTTCTCCTGGTGTGTTATTCCTACATGCTAGGAGAGCTCCGGCACCATGCTAATGACGACTGAGTAAGCTCTTTTATTTTTAAAAGGGTTTTTTTTTTGGGGGGGGGTTGAGGAGGGGGGTTTCTGGCCTGATTCAGACTGGAAAATGCGACATGGCTGTGCGGATAGCCTCTCCAAGAAGGCACAGAACCAACCCACTAACAAATTAATTCTCTACAAAACAAGATTTTCCTGCTTTGTGGTGAATGAATTCATTTTTATGTAGGGCATCATTTAGACGCCCCACTTGAAAATGTGGGAGCTCCCACTTTTAAAAGGCTGTCTGGATGTGCACTTTAACTATCATTTATTTATGCCACTTGAAGTCCTATTTGAGAGAGATGTGGTATATAAATCATGCATTAGGTAAGTTTAATCTAATAACACAGGTTGTATCCCTTGCATTTAAAAATATTATTTATTTACAACATTTTAAAATCATAGTACACCCATTTGGTCCCATTGTTTTATAGTTTGCTTGGTTTTTTTCTTTGTGGAAATGGGTGGTTGTTGAAATATTTTTGATAGCTGAGGACAGCACTTAGTTCACCTGGCATTGAACTGTAGTCTATAAAAATTGTCACAACAAATCTTTCAGGTGTGAAAAGACTCTGCTTTTTGAAAGCTTTTAATAATTCTTTTCCTTAGAGGCATTGCACCTGCAGTTCTGCAAATCTGATAGATAGAGATAGATGATAGATAACAAAAGGGGAAAATTAAAAATACATAAGATTTTTACAGAGGGAATTAAATGGTGATCTGACCTTGAAACCAAAAATATCTGCATGACATTGATATCTACACAATAATGTGTAAGTGAAGCAGTGAAATGAGAACCTGTCTTACAAACCTTGTTTAAGTCTTGATATTAAGGAAACATAAAATATAACCACACTACTTATCTGTTACACTTCAATCATAAGAACATGTGCACCATTTGTCAAAGAACATATGAATGTATAAATATTCAGAAAATTTGCAATAAACATGTAGTGCATTGCAATACATTCATACAAAAAGAAACCATTACTAGTGCCTATACCCATATTATATGCCGCAAAGAAGCTTTATCTGAATTACATTGTCATCATTTAGGTGAAGTACAGGCAGTCCCCAAGTGGTGTTTGTTTTGCTGCTCTCTGCCCCTGTTCAGATGATTTCACCTCCCTTTCTGTCTTTGTGATAATTGGATTTTGAAAAATTTGTTTACTTCCTGTAATTCTATTTACTTTTGGGTAATTCCCTTGTACAATCACTAAGGTATATCTAAGCTACATTATAAGTGAAATGCTGATATAATAATGTGTAATTTCATCCTTTTTGGAAGATAACTGTAACACAGTTATTTTTGGAGTTATACTGGGTATAGCCTGACTAAATAGTGGAACAGGAATATCACGTGTGGGAGTATTTATGTTGTTAAAGTTTTTACATCCCATCAGGCAGGGTACTGACAACAAAACTGTATATAAAAACAGTGCAAAAAATTGAAGTAAAAATAATATAAAACAGTATATGTAACTTGAACAGCTATAGCAATTACTTTTAAACAGCAATGATTATGACTGGGCACAGATAAAGTTCTCCCTCTTGGCAGAAAATAAAAGTAACACACACAAGGGAAGGTAAAGCACCATAAACTCTTTGGATTGTGAGCTTGTTTAGTATCTGCAGAACAATTAGTAATATATCGTTTTGTTCACAAGCATTTATTTGATCTTACAGGTAATATCCCATGTTAAAGTAATTTTTATCTCAGATTTTGATGAAGTGGGGAAGAAATGAAATGATCCCACTTGAAGCTCCCTTTAGAATATTGCCATAAGAATGAGTTATCAAGCAATTTAAAATTTTAGTTTAGACTGTGACTTATAGAGCTGCACTGCTAGTTGTGCTAAAACGTTCTCGCATTTTTCTGGGCAAACAAAAAACACAAGGGAACAAATGATTACAGAGGGCAAAGCTCAGAATTGAAGAGGTTTGGGATTAATATAACCAGGCAGTATTTTGTATTTGTTGTGTACCATTTCTGATATATAGTGACTCCAAGGCAAACTTATCACAGGATTCGTTTAGAATGGATTTGTTTTTGCCTCATTCTGCAGCTGAGAGAGGACGACTTGCCCAAGGTCATCAATGGGTTTCTGTGACTGGTCCCCAGTGTTATGACTATAGTCCTGTGATCAACCACTACATACATTGTGAGAAGGTAATAATTATACAATATTGCATTTCCTGTGCCAAAAATGGTCAGGCACACATAAAATAATGTACCAAGTATGCATGTATAAATATGTAAATGCTTCATGCTGAAAACTTGTTTTTTGTTCTTGGTGTGGGAATTGTAATTCGATATAATTTAGAAATATGCATTTATCCTCTAAAGCTTGTATGTATGTGATTCAAACAGAATAAATGGTATATGGTCTCAACCACCAAAAATATATCCATTTGCTCATCTCTTAAAAGTCATAAGTCAGTAGAGGTGTGTGGAATTAGTTTCTCCAGTTTCCTTCATTTCTTTTGTGTCTTTCATTTTTTCAGGAGCACAGAACAGGAAGGCCGCTCCCACTATGGAAATCAGCTCAACGTGAAAGCAAGCAGGAGTGGGTCCCGGCTCCTGGCCTGCTTTTTGGCATCACAGAGTAAGAGGCACTTGGCTGCAGGACCTTGCAGGCATGGACGCTCTTGCATGCCACACATGCACTTATGGAAAGGGCCACCCATGCCTGCCAGTGCCTGCAGCCAAGCACCTTCTCTAGAGTAGAAACAGCAGGTAAGAAGAAGCCTTCTTAAAGTGTGTGCCAGGAAGGGGAGTCTGGGTGGGACACCCCCCCCCCCCAATAATGGGTCAATAGAAAACAGATCTTTCGTCACTGGAGAGTGGACATAGATATTTGCCTTCCTGATTTCGGGAGGCTCCCAAAAATGGATTGGGACCCCCACCAACATGATACAGATCAGAGTTTACTCCGAATGCACAACCCTATAAGCCAGTCCATTGTAACTGAGATGACAATATTATGTCCAGTTTAGTTTATTTCAGTTACATTGCAGTATATTAATCTTACATTAACTTTGCAACATATATATTTTTGTATATATGTGAGGCATAGAATTTGCCATTTATTATGTTGTAAACCGCTTTGAGTCCCGCCGCTCCCAGAGGTGAGAAAAGCGGTATAGAAATGCAGTAAATAAATAAATAAATAAATAAATAAATAAATAAAGATGCCATCCTCTAGATCTGCTGGACATCTGAGTGGGATGACATCTTCATTCTGCTGCTAGCTACAGATATGCAATTTGATATTTCCTGGGCTCCTATGTCCACCAGGCACCAAATGGGTGGGTGGGTGGTTGTGCTCTGTTGGAGAAGTGCTATGCTATTGCAAATAAAGGTCCTGGATTCCTTCTTCTGCAGTGACCTTAAAACTTATGAAGACATAACCAGAGTTTATGCCTATATATGTCACCAACAAGAGCCCAGCCCTTGAGTTAAATATTGCTTGAGTAATCTTGAATTCAGTGTAAATAATAATAATAATAATAATAATAATAATAATAATAATAATTTGTTTCCAGCCTCTCCTCATTATGCGAGTCAGGGCACAATACAGTTAAAACACATAATCATAAAATCAATTCAATTAAAATTTAATAATGATAATAATAGTAATACACTTTACCGTCAAATAACAATGACACACAAATACACAGAACAAAGATAAAGGCTTCCCCTTTCATCTCCGTCTTCTGGAGACAGTGTTCACCTCTGGCCATGGGGAGGTGCTCTTTCTCTATTTCCAATCCGAGGAGCCTGTTGTCACTTGACAGCTCCTAGTTGTGTTGCCAGCATGACAACATGGTCTTTTATTACCTTCCTTTCTATTAATCTACTTACATTTGCATGTTTTTGAACTACTAGGTTGGCAGGAGCTAGGGCTAACAGTAGGAGCTCATCCCAAGCCACGGCTTTGAACTGTCAACCTTTATTTCAGAAGATTCAACAGTTCAACAGTTTAACCCATTGTGCTACAACAGCCCAAATAAATTAAATATATTAAAACATTTCTATAAACTACACATATTAAAATACAAGCAACCAAGATTAAAACTCATATATCAAGGTTAAACGGAGGGCTGCACAAACACAATGAGGACCAAGTACCAAAAGCACAATAATCCCAATTAAACAGCTCAGGGGAAGATCTCAAGGGCTCACATGTCTTTACACTAATGCACAGAGCATGGGAAATAAACAAGACGAACTCCAACTTTTAGTACAACACCACAAATATGATATCATAGGCATCACTGAAACCTGGTGGGATGACTCCTATCGCTGGAATGTAGACATCAAGGGTTATAACCTCTTTCACAGAAACCGAATAAAGGGGAGAGGAGGCGGAGTAGCCTTATATGTCAAAAACTCTTATGCTGCAGAAGAGATGCAAGAGAGCAATCCGGGAAACCAGCTTGAAAGCATCTGGATAAGAATCAAGGGAACTGGGACTCAAAAAGATGTCATTGTAGGCGTCTACTACAGACGTCCAAGCCTGGAGGAAGAACTTGATGAAGTCTTCTGCCAACAGTTGACAAAACAGGCACAGAGAAGAGATGTAGTAGTCATGGGCGATTTCAACTATCCCGATATTTGCTGGAAAACAAACTCGACCAAGAGCACAAGGTCCAACAAATTCCTCGCTTGCCTTGCAGACAATTTCATGGTCCAGAAGGTAAAAGAGGCAACAAGGGGGTTGGCTACTCTTGATCTCATCCTAACAAATGCGGAGGACCTGATCGATGCGGTTGAAGTGGTCGGATCCTTAGGGGCAAGTGACCATGTGCTCCTGCAATTTGAGGTACAAAGGAAGGCCGAAACTAAGACAAGTCAAACCCGCACTTTGGACTTTAGGAATGCTGATTTCTGAAAAATGAAGGAAACGCTGAGCAGCATTCCATGGACACAGATACTAAAAGACAAGGGAGTTACGAATGGATGGAAATTTCTCAAGAGTGAAATACTCAAGGCACAATTGCAAACTGTGCCAACAAAGAGAAAAAATAGGACAAGGGCAAAGAAGCCAGAATGGATGTCCAAAGAACTTCTAACTGTGCTAAAACACAAAAGAGACATGCAAAAGAAGTGGGAACAGGGAGAAATCACCAAAGAAGAATTCAAACAAATAGCCAACACCTGTAGGGAAAAGATCCGCAAGGCTAAAGCACAAAACAAGCTCACGCTTGCCGGGACATTAAAAACAATAAAAAGGGCTTCTTTTCTTATGTCAGTAGAAAAAGGAAAAACAAGGAGGCGATAGGGCCTCTTCGAGGAGAAGATAGGGCAAAGCTGACAGGGGGTAGGGCAAAGGCAGAACTACTTAATGCCTTCTTTGCCTCGGTCTTTTCACAAAAAGAAAGTCATCTTCAACCTCAGCAAGATGGAGTGGATGAGGGATTAGAGGACATCCAACCCCAAATTGGGAAACAAGTTGTTCCGGAATACCTGGCCGCTCTAAATGAGTTCAAGTCCCCAGGACCAGATCAACTACACCCAAGAGTACTGAACGAACTAGCGGAAGTCATTTCGGAACCATTGGCAATCATCTTTGAGAGTTCTTGGAGAACGGGAAAAGTTCCAGCAGACTGGAGGAGGGCCAATGTGATCCCAATCTTCAAGAAGGGAAAAAAGAATGACGCAAACAATTACTGTCCGGTCAGCCTCACGTCGATACCAGGCAAGATTCTGGAAAAGATTGTTAAGGAAGTGGTCTGCAAACACTTAGAAACAAATGCGGTCATCGCTAATAGTCAACATGGATTTACCAAAAACAAGGCATGCCAGTCTAATCTGATCTCTTTTTTCGATAGAGTTACAAGCTGGATAGATGCGGGGAATGCCGTGGATGTAGCATACCTGGATTTCAGTAAGGCCTTCGACAAGGTCCCCCATGACCTTCTGGCAAACAAACTAGTCCAATGTGGGCTAGGCAAAACTACGGTTAGGTGGATCAGTAATTGGTTAAATGGATGAACCCAGAGGGTGCTCATCAATGCTTCCTCTTCATCCTGGAAAGAAGTGACAAGTGGAGTGCCGCAGGGTTCTGTCCTGGTCCTGTTCAACATCTTTATTAATGACTTAGATGAAGGGCTAGAAGGCATGATCATCAAGTTTGCAGATGACACCAAATTGGGAGGGATATCCAATACTCCAGAGGACAGGAGCAGAATTCAAAACAATCTTGACAGATTAGAGAGATGGGCCAAAACTAACAAAATGAAGTTCAACAGTGACAAATGCAAGATACTCCACTTTGGCAGGAAAAACGAAATGCAAAGATACAGAATGAGGGACAATGCCTGGCTCGAGAGCAGTACGTGTGAAAAAGGTCTTGGAGTCCTCGTGGGCAACAAGTTAAACATGAGCCAACAATGTGATGTGGCGGCAAAAAAAAAAAAAAAACCAATGGGATTTTGGCCTGCATCAATAGGAGCATAGTGTCTAGATCTAGGGAAGTAATGCTACCCCTCTATTCCGCTTTGGTTAGATCACACCTGGAATATTGTGTCCAATTGTGGGCACCACAATTCAAGAGAGATATTGACAAGCTGGAATGTGTCCAGAGGAGGGCGACTAAAACGATCAAGGGTCTGGAGAACAAGCCCTATGAGGAGCGGCTTAAGGAGCTGGGCATGTTTAGCCTGAAGAAGAGAAGGCTGAGAGGAGATATGATAGCCATGTATAAATATGTGAGAGGAAGCCACAGGGAGGAGGGAACAAGCTTGTTTTCTGCTTCCCTGGAGACTAGGACGCCGGACAATGGCTTCAAATTACAAGAAAGAAGATTCCATCTGAACATGAGGAAGAACTTCCTGACTGTGAGAGCCGTTCAGCAGTGGAACTCTCTGCCCCGGAGTGTGGTGGAGGCTCCATCTTTGGAAGCTTTTAAACTGAGGCTGGATGGCCATCTGTCAGGGGTGATTTGAATGCAATATTCCTGCTTCTTGGCAGGGGGTTGGACTGGATGGCCCAGGTCTCTTCCAACTCTTTGATTCTATGATTCTAATTGGAAATACAACATCAATTGAAATGACAGTAATACACCTCTAATACTAATGAAGTCTGATTATTGAAAAGTGTTATCAGTAGCTATATCAGGGGTGCACATTTTCCCCTCAGTCCAAAGGACTGCTGTTGATTATGGCTTGGGAATGTTCATTCTCCCTCTCTCCTACATGCAGAGATACACAGATAGAGTCATCCTCTTTCTCACAAATGTGACTGAACAGCCTTCTTTCCATGCTGTGTCTCAGCAATGCTAACATAAATCACTCTTTTCTCACTACTACCAGCCATGGGAAAAGATATATCTATGTATGAAAGCAGGGAAAAGTGAGTGGGATTAGGAAGCCTCACTTGTCCTCTGAAAGGATCTTAAGTGAAGGGAGTGCATGCACCACTCCAGGACTTTGCTTGTATATTCCAGAAGTATAGGAATTCTTCAGTGTAGGTCCATGGAAATGAAAGAAATGTGCAATTAAAAGACCAGTATGTAGTTCTAATATCATAAAAAATAAGAAGGGTATATATACACACACATATACACCCTTTTTACTTATTTTTTATATTGTTAACACTTTTTAACCTCAAACTTTTTCAAAGTTTAGGGACCCATGCTGCTAGTTCTAAAACCTGTCTTGTGGAAAATTGTCCATCCTCTAAAACAGATACTGTAGCTGCTAGATAAAATATTAGAGGTAGAAAACCACATAAGTGTAACATAGGTAAGGAAGGTTTCTGAAATATATTCTGTCTGCCAGATGTGACATCTTTTGGAGCTCTATAGAATTGAAGTGAGGGGAGTTTTAAATGAGAAAGTGACTGATTGCTAAGGAAATAATCCTAGTTTTAAACTAATGAGAAAACTAATTGAAACCATTTGTCTCCAAAGCAGGTTTATTAGCTTAGTGCTGCTTTCATTTATGTCAACATGTCTACATGTGCACATTTATAGAAGATTTTGATGTTTTCTTGTATTTTGTTGATACATTAAATAAAGGATTTTAAAATCACTAAGTACATTCAATAATTAGGCTTTTAAATGCTCTTAAGCATTCAATGATTTTATTTCCTGTCATGAAGAAACAATATTAACTTGACTTTTGACTGAATCTATATTTCTCACATTTCATTTCCTTTCTAAATTAATCTGCTTGAGCAAGGTGGAAGGTTGTTTCCAGAACTGGATTTCATTGTGAAAATGCCCAGTCTTGTTCATTTAATTCAATAGGCTAAGATTGTGTATTAGGCTGCATAGCATAAATCTCTTCAAGTAGATTTGTTCAGTTGTGCTATGCAAACCTTGCTGTAAATTGACATGGCAAACCTCATCTCTAATGAGATACGCAATTTAGCATCCACAGACAGTCCACATTAGAATATGCCCATTTGCTTGCTTAGGGGAATGCTTAACAGTATCCTAGCCATCATTTTACACCCCTTCTACTATTCCCACTGTTTTTCCTTTTTTTCTTGCTCTCATAGAAACTCTGCTGAATAATTTTACTGTTGGTACTAGAAGCCTTCCATCTGGATACCCCCAAAATTGTAGACCTATTAAAATGAATACCCACTGATTTAAAAAGGCATATTGATTGCAAATAGTTTATTCTTGTTGGGAATAATATTGAATTTAGCCCATGGAGATATAAAAACTTGCATCTTGAAGAGATGAAGCATTTAATGGGTTAGCTAAGAACTTTGGCTTGACAGAAGTACAGCTCCTGCTTTCCGCTTGAGTGTGCCATAATGGTTGCATCTGCACTTGATAAAAATAAATAAATAGCTGGTAGAGGACTGATTATGATCTAGTTTTGAAAATATGCCAAGAAGTTGAAATTGAACAGCAATGTGAGGCAAATTTGCCAGAACTTGGAAGAAATAAAGGAGAAAAGATGGGAAAGGAAGAGGACTGCTGGGATGGACAGGAGAAATGGAACGCGTTATGGTTTAGGAAAACTCCTGCTTCCACATGGAAAATAGAAGTTATACGTGCATCACTGATTCCTTATATTCCATATATCATCTTATCCAAAACCCAGTAAAAATGCCCATACTACATCATGAGTCACTTTAGCTCCATAGAAACATTTCTGAAGAAGAAAAGATATATAAAATAGAGTTGTGCCAACGGAAAGCAAAGTGAGTAAGAAGAAAATGATCACACAATTAATTCCAATTCTGAACTCAAATTGTTGAGCTCTGACTCAAGAACTGCTGACCAGCAATATTCCACATCGGGACTACCTGTGTGCAAGGGGGGGGGGGTCACTTCTTCCTTTCTCCCCCTCCCTTCTCCAATCACTCTGGAGCTCCAGTGGATGTGATGGGTGATGACCATTTGTAATTTTGCACCTAGTGCAATATGAACCAGCCCAGGTATTTAACATGCCACAAAATGTGGGCAAGCTACAGAGCTGCAAGGACATTACAGATCACTCCCAACCTTTTTAAATGGATGACAAGGCTGTGTTAAGAGGTTATGATGGGCATTAGGGCAAATGGGTCCCTGTGAATGCCATGAAGTCCATTCATTCCTGCCCTACCCCATTTGGCAGTATAGATGGGCCCGATGCAAAGAATTACACCCCAAGTGCTGATGTACATGCTGAAAATGTTTCTACCTGGATTGGGGTAGCTACAATAGCAACAAGGGAAGGGGAGGAAAACACTTTACTTGTGATAGGTATGTTTTAGGAACAGAATCAGAAAAAAACAAACCACTGAATGAGTAGAGAGAGGAGGAGAAAACAGTTTTGATGCCAGGTAAGATAGAGAACACACAATAAGCAGGAAAATGTGAGGTGGAGATATAATATTCTAGGGATGCAGAAACTGATAAAAACCCAAATTAGATTGAAAAAACAGGGTGTTTTTTTTTAAAGTAAAACAATTCAGGACTGTCCTACAAAATTTTAAAAATATGATTTGGAAGCTGATTTGCTTCTGGAAGAGACAATATTTACAATCTTCTTGGTCAGAAAAAGGAAGGGGAATTTGGAAGTCTAAAGGACTTTAAAAATAACTTTGGGGGCTAGGTATGGTGATGTAATTGTTTCACAGATTTCAGTATTAGAATTGTATAATTATTTTATTATCGGTCCACTAAAAATCACTATGCCAACATACTTGGAGCAATAGTGGTAGCCAAGGTGTTGTGAGGCAAAGGAAGGCAATCCTGATGACACATTGTCATTAGAAAAAGCTGTTTATTTCAACCAGCCTATTTCTGTAGTACCTGTGATTCTTCAAGCCAGTCTTTCCAGGACATATCATTTCTGAGGACCTGTTCTCCACAAGCAGACAGGTGCTGGAGAGTTTGTGTGAAACTAGCTGCCTTCCCTTCCTGAGCACACTGACTTTGATTGCTTTCCCTCAGTGCTACTGAATAACCCTGGAAGATGCGCAGCTGCTAGAATAATGTATTGTTACACTAACAAAGTACATAAGAGGGATTTCATCCCAAATTGGTTTCTAGCCCTGGTGAAGCTCATAACAATTGAGTTAGTACTGGGAAGGTAAAATAATGGCAGGATGGGATTTAATTTGAACTGAAAGCTAAAATAGCAATCCATATACCACAAGTACAGCTTATGCACACATTGTATGGTTTGGTAGGGTGTATGTTTCTGGTTATAATGAATCACATTAGTGTTGTAACTGTCTCCCCAAATGTTCATAAAATAATGCCTTGGAATATTAGAAGGCATATGAACTGAACTGATGTGGGGTTGCTACCTTGTCAATAATTACACAGAGTTTCTGTCTTGGAGTATGCTACTGTTATCCGTTGTGTTGCTTTCTAGCCTCGTGTCTCTATGGAAACAATTCAGTGTTGATAACTAAATACAGTACCTATGCAGTTTTATTTTTCCACCTCACAGCAGAACTGCTTAAATTTCAGCCAGGAGTACTACAGGAAATTAGCTTCTGACTTCTTCAAACATGTATTGTGCTGCCTCTGAAATCTAGCAAGAAATGTCCATTGATTGTCTCTTTCATCTTTACAAGTGACTCTACAACTCAAAATAAAACTATATAAGACATATATAATACATGAAGCATCCAATGGAAAAAAAGATGAAAATATTGCTCCTTTGTTTAAAATGAGGATGTGGTGTTGCTGCTAAGAGAACAGGGAGTGCGGGTCTTTTAAGGACTCAAGTGTTTTGTTAATCAAAGTGATTTAAAATGTATTTAGCAGCACTAAGTACTGTCACTGTAGGTAATGGTCCAGATAAGACACCATTCAGAATTACAAGTGCTAACTGGATTTTCCAATTGAGAGTAACAGTAAGTGATGGTGTTCGTGCTTTTAATAAGGCCAATCGCATGAAGCTTTGGAGGTGAAAGACACTAATCTAATTCTCTGTGTTAAATTTGGTTTCAGATATAGTCCTTCTATAATGCAGACCATTGAAAATGTGCAAAAGATGAAGAGAGAATTATTTGCAAGGCAGGATCCAGGGAGGCAAAGAGCTATGAATCTTGAAATATGTGACGAAAGATTTAATCATTTCTCCTGACTTTTAAACTATTCTTTTTATATAAACTCCACACTCAAAGTCAGGCCCTGGAAATCAAAGTCAAATACAAAAGCAAGGGATTATTCTTTTATTTTCTTTCTCCTGGCAGAGCTGTTGCACACACACATGGAGGAAATGTAAAAGCAAGACTGGGTTAAGTAAAGGGGCTGAAAAAGTGAACCAGGGAAAGTTATAATTTTATTTGGTTTGTTGTCCACTGTAAGAATATTAGTGTGTAAATCTGAAGCAATACATGTTAGACTGATCTTGCTGTCATCTATGAAAAAAACAAAGAAGGTTTTCAAGGGGAAAGATTCTCCATAGCTCCACAGCCTCCCAAATATATGGTGAATGCAAATGATGTTAGAAAAAGTCCTAATTTTGTGAGATACAGTTGATCTGTTTACATCTTTCTATCTTAAGATGCAATTATGCACACACACACACACACACACACACACACACAGAGAGAGAGAGAGAGGGGGGGGTTGCTAAAGGTAAAGGTTTACATTAATCCATTGATGTTTGGAAAAAATTAAAAGTTTTACCATAACATTTTTAAAAAACACCAGCATATACCACAAGAGGGAAAGAGAATGAACACAGTCAACTAGGCATCAGATCAACTGAGAAAGAATAATGAGCAAGAGAGAGAGAGAGAGAGACCTCAACTCCCATCATGTGCAGAGATTCCTTCAATACCCATGCTGCACAATGTACTGCTGGGAAAGCAAGTTCCCAGAGGGACATTCTCTGGAGGAGAGGCCTAGGGAAGCCTTTCTCTCTCTTTCTCTTGCCAGCCTTATTTGCCTCAAGTGGGCATTCTGCAAGGTTGGGGGGGGGGGTCTTCAGGAAGGGATGAAGGAGGCTGCTGTAGAAGAAAGGAGCCACCACCGCCAGACACCCGCTCTTGCCTGATTTGTGAGGCCACCCACACACCACGGTCTTTGCCTCAGGTAGAGTGTGCTTAGTTCCATTGCTCCCATCAGCCGAAAGATCAGGTTGCTCATGATCTGTTTCAGTGAAGGCTTCAGCTGGGTCCTGCCTGGTTTATTTTTTGTAATGCGACTGCTGAATCACCAAATTTTCCCAAATTACCAAATGGAATTCTGCACACCCCTATTGAAAAGCAAGCATATTGTAATACAAACCTGTTCAAGTCTTACCATTGCCAAGGAAGAGCTTTATCTTCATCCCAGCAGGCTCACCTATGTTAACATGAGAAACATTCTTGATGCTAGCTCCTACACTTTGAAACTCCCTCCCAAGGATGATTTGATAGCCTCTCCTGTCTGCAGTCTTTTCACCAGCAAGCAAAGACCTAAGGTTAAAACAGGCTTCAATCTAGACTAGGCATGGTAGAGTGATATTCAATTGGGCTTGGGCATGCTATTTGTAGTCGGTGATGTGTATTTGAAGTGCTATAGCTGATTTAATTTTCCACGTTTTAAAAGTATTTAAATTAAATACCTGATTTAATGCATATTATGTATATGTACTCCATTTTGCCTTAGATGTTCGGTTTTTTATATTGTACAGCACTTTGAGTTCCATTTGGGAGAAATAACATTAAAAACACGTTGATTTTATTTATTTATTTATTTATTTTATTTAGAGCATTTGTATCCCATCCTTCTCAACCCCTGAAGGAGGCTACAGGACGGCTTACAATTGGCAGTCATTAGATGCCGGCAAAGAAACAGTCAGAGCACAACAATTAACATAAACAAGTCAACAGTAATAAAGAAATAAAAAAGAAATAAAATACATTTAAAATATTAGCCCTTAAAATATTAACACAACCAAGTCTGAGTCCGCAAATCCAAATCATAATCCAGAGTTCCAGTCCAAGGTCTCTTAATTGACAATTCTCACAAGTCATTACAGTTGTTACTCAGCCAGTTGCCTGAATGTTTGGTCCCAAAGCCAAGACTTGAGTTTCTTCCTGAAGGAGAGAAGGAATCACTCTGATTTCACTGGGGAGTGTATTCCACAGATGGGGGACCACCACCGAGAAGGTCCTGTCTCTCTCTCTCTCCCCCCCCCCATCAAACTTTCGAGGGTGGTGGGATTGAGAGCAGGCCTTCCTCTGACAATCATAAACTCCGAGGCGGGTCATAGAGGGAGATATTAAAAAGACACTCCAAAGATTCAATTTATTCAATATAGTGGCTTCACTCGCAACTTTATTTTAATTATTTATACCCTAGCTATCCCCTGCATGTGACCGACAGCCTTATTAGATGAGGCAAAATAAGCATCCTAGGACACTTCTACCCCAGTCCACCCATGGAGCTCCATGCTGCCTATCAATTAAATAGGGCGACTTTTGGTGGGGCTTTGTTTGTAATCTGGGATTGCAGTATAGTAGGAAGCTGCTGCCACAAACACCATACCACAGCAATGCTTTCCCACATGGCTGGGGCACTGAGATTCCCCCGCTGCTACCCTTACCACCTGAAATGCTGATAAGGCTGCATGTGTTGAGGTCCTGAGTTTGAGCATGATGTTATGATATAGAGGTTCCAATAAGCCTAACATTCCAATCAACAAGGAACAGTCAAGAAGAAAACTTTATTATGTGTAATAGTTATCACAAGTTGTCTATGGTAGGTGGAACTTTCTGCTTGTTGAATGATGTATTGATTCCTGTCACATGCAGAAATTTAAACACATAGTGTATCTTACCACTATCAGATAAATTAAACTTGTTGGACATTGCTCATGAATTTGTACAAATAGCATTGTCATTTGAAGAGCAAATGCTAAAAATTCCTCCCTCCCTGAATTTAAAAGACTAGAGAACATTCTGTAGTCAATGAGGCAAAAGAGGGATGTTAGATGCTAATGATGTATCCTTCGGCAAATGTTGCAAGAGCTTGCACACTTAGAAATATGACAACCAAGATCATTCACATATACTCTATCTGTCTGGTGAGGTGAATGAGATTTTTATGTACTATTTACGAGTATCTTTCAGGAAGATTATATATCACTGGGACATTCAGTGCAGAACCTAAAAACAAACAAACAAACCCCTGGTTTCTCCATAATCTTATAACCTCATAATGGTCCCATAGATAATCCATCTTGTTTGTCAGATTTACAGAGAAACCAAAAGGTAGAAATAAATTCTATTAGAGTTGCACTATAGCCATCTTCAGTTGTTTTTCTCCAATTTCCCTGCCAATTAAAATTCCCTTGGCCTCCATTTTATTCTTGTCAATGGTTTTATTACCTTCCATTGTTGGAGAGTAACATCTACATCAATGAACATGTTCCCCATATTGACTTCCTACAGTGTTTCAAAACCTGAAAACTCCAGGTTCTAAATCAGACAGAGATTCCTGAATTTGTCCACTTTTCAGACTCTCATATTTTAAACATTTCCAGTTCTTTCTGCAGCTGACAAAGAAAAGAAACATGTCACACTTCATATTTTTTTGTTTAATAAATGAAAGTAAATTGTCACTCATTGGCTTCTGCCATATACAATAGACTATTAACCAGCAAGCATGGGGATTGGTAGGTGCCAGATACATGTAGTTTCTGGTTGATCGAGAGTTACTATTCTTAGAATGCTTGGGACTAGATTGTCAATTGTCTATGGCCCACAGTTAGAGGAAAACCTCAGCAGAACTAACCTTCCCCCTTAAAAACTGCATCCTCTCCAGTGTCATATTCTTAAGCCTTGTTTGTCTATCCAATAGTAATGTGATTCCAAGTTACTGAGAGAAAGTGTTACCATCACTGCTGGAATTCCAACCAAAATCTTAGAAAGTTTATTTGGACTAAAACTCCTATGATCATGCAACCAATGTAGCCGGTAGAAATTTGTCCTCCATAGGAGGATTTGCCATTTCTGATTTACAAAGTAACAACCCAAGCTTTGCCCTATATTACATCCTCAATAACTCTTTCCATATGCTGTGTTAAAAGTTCTGAGGCACAGAACTTACATACATATGCATACACTCACACACCATGAAAGTCATCATCCTGAACATATAATAGGTTGGCTATGTAGTGAGCTGAATGTGTAGTATAGGTCTGTAAGCTTGATTAGGTCAACAGAGTTCCCCCACCAAACCTATGGATGTTTTTGTGCTCTGACTCCTTGCAACAGCACCTCCTGTGGAAGCTGGTTCTGTACGTGCCCAAAGAAAGCATCTCTGTACCTTATCCTTCTCAAATATGAGGACCTTTGATAAGAATAATCTACAGAGATGCTTTTGTTCAGAACTGCCACTCTAAGATGCCAGGAGGACCTTTAAGTGTTTCTTCTTGTAGGATTGTGTAGTGCAGCAAAGAGGAACTTGTTGTGGGCCTCACTCTCTGTGATGGTGCAGTGGTAGAGGCTGCATGGGAATTTGTGTGTTCTGAATGTCATGTTCATGTAGGTATTTCTGAAGGCAGTGTTGATATTTTCTCCAGGTTGCCACTTCTTTCCTTGGCTTTCTTGAGCTGTTTCTTTCTTCTCTGGGGTTCCAAAGCATTCTTCCATATCAGGGAAACATGAAGCACAGTACCCAATTCACTGGGCTTTAATATAAAGAGATTCCATCTAAACATTAAGAAGAACTATTTGATGGTAAAAGCTGTTCAATAGTGGAGTATGTTGCCTTGGAAGGTGGTAGAATCTACTTCTCAGGAGGTTCTTAAGCAGAGGATGCATGCCCATATGTTCAGAGTGTTTTGCTTGTTTATTTATAGGTGTCAGAAGGTTGGATTGGATTGCTCCTATGGTCTCTTCCAACTCTATTATTGTAGTCATGTCCACAAATGATGGAAATGGCTCTATTGTATCACTAGACAAAGGGTGACCTTTAGATACAACTAATTTGAACCATGAGTTCAAATTAGATCAATTGATCTGAAGCTAATCCCCTTGAGAGTGCTTTGGATAATTAGTAGATTAGTAAAATTAGCTGTAGATCTAATAAAGACCAGGTGGGCAGAGATTGTAATAGGATTACTGGACTGAGAAGCTGAGGCACAGGCTTCTGTCTTCTTCACAGGGCCTAAGAATAAAATAGAGTATTTTAAACAGTCAAAGAAATCTTTTATAAACCAAAAAGACCATAATGTGATAATCTTGGTCACTATTAAATTATTTTCCAGTTTTTAAAGCTTTATTTATTATGGACCATTTGAAGAGAGACAACACAAGATATAGGGGATTTTCCCCAGGAAGATCAACACAGCTGTAGATTTTTTCTGGCTGAATAGGAACAATGTTAAGAAATATTTGAAAAAATGCTTATTCAGTGACAAAAAAACCCTTGATGAAAAGAATCCTAGATTGATGAAAACTTTTGCATATTAGGATTTATCCTATGAAAAATTCATGTTTGATGGCTTGTTGCCAAAATCATTTTTCTGTACAGAAAAGCTTGTTTGCTATGCAGAACATTTTGTTTTTCGACAAGAAATGCATAGATTTTGTCCCAAATAAGTCTCAAATGGTGCACAGACTTTGTTGAAGTGAGAATAAAATAGCTAAAATTACCTATTTCTTCTTTCAAAAGAAAATGGATGAAAATTACATCCCTAACAGCTATGTAAAGTTAATGAAACCATCAAAGCCCCTAGGAAGGTATGATACCATCCAGTCAGAACCACTGCAGCCTCCATATGCTCCATGACACAAAGTGACCAGTGTGAGCCTGGGACTCATTATTCCTACTCAATTCATCTATTGCATCAACTCATTTAAAGAAAAAATATTTTCCTGTTGCTGAACCAGACTGAGAGAGGGGATTTTTTTCACCAGCCAGAAAAGACTCTCCTAATTAAAAACACCTTCCGTGTTTAACTGATTAAGATAGAAATGTGTGCTATGGATATGCTGTCTATAACATGTAAATGCTTCATCTGGTTTTAATTATCTTAGTGTCTTAAATTAGCATTTTATTTTGATTGATTATTTAATGTGTGTCTCATATTGTTTTAGCCATTTTCATTCTAATCTATATTGTAAGCCACTTTGTGCCCCACATTGGGAGAATGGAAGGATATAAACCAAGTCAAATCAGGACAGAAACCTTTTGAAACAGTCTAAAATTATAAAGTTATATTTACTTGTCCACCATTTTCTGTGGGCAAAGCAAAGATAATGACACAGAGTTAGTTTGTATTTTGTTCCATTCATCTCCAAGACATTGAAAGAAAGAAAGTTACAGTCATAACCTGACTGATCTAACAAATGGTGGACAAAGCTTATCACATATAATTTTTCCACCCCCTAGCACAGTAATCATCTTTCTTAATCATGCTTTCTGTCATTCATTTGTTGTAGGTTTTCTTGCCATCAGTCATAGACTCAAGGTGAACTGTTAACTTCAGAGGGATTGCCTTTTCTCAGATGACATTTTCCTTACATTCTCTGCTAATCTGTTGTGCTACTTTTATTTCAGCTGTGAGGATCCATGTACAGTTCCCTGCCTGCATCTCTTCCCTGTATAGATAAACAGTAATTGGTATATCACATTTCTTGGGTGTAATGATCAGGAATAATAAGATCAGGTATATAGAAAACATCCTGTTCTGTGCAGGGAAGTTCTTATGCCATTTCTTAAATGAATACACGATCTCTTGAGTACTTCAGTGTGCACCAGGCAAGATAATCAGAACATAATGAGATTTTAAAACTACCTGTGAGAAAAAAGAACGTAGCTTTTTCTTCTGGAAGGGAAATCTAAACTGCCACATTTGGGTATAAGGGAGAAACTCTTTAACTCTGCTGTAAGAAAGATAATATTTTCAAACAGAGAGGGAATAAAAGTGAGGTCAAATGTGATCAATTACCAATTTGCCTGAGGGATACATGCTTGATTTTCTTCCAGGTTGATAAGTTTGATCATCTCTATCTGAAATTTTGTTCAAATTTCTTCTCTTGCTTGTTAAGTACTATTCCTGCAGTGTGCCTGTGATCCGATTTGGAATAATGTTATTTAATTGCTCAGCATGATAGAATTCGTTATTTTCTCCAGAGCCACCCACCTGTGCTGAATTTTTAAATAAAATTAAGTGGAACAATGATACAATGAAGGAGGAATATAAGCGCCATCAATGAATCTAAATATAGTTTCTACCAGAATGAGGGATTCTTTAACTCTGGCTATGAATCATGTCAGTAAAACTATAGAATATTAACTTCCAAGGGCACGTTGTGGCTCCAAGTTTGCTCTCAAGAAACAGTAGGATTAGACACAACATTGCTTAATACTTAATATTCTGAGACAGATTGATGTGTCATAAAATGTATCTCTACATTTGGTAAATGGTGGAACTTACATTGTTTTAAAAAAACAAAAACAAAAACAAAACAAAAGTAGATCAAATTACTTCAGGAATCAGAGACTTATGGACAAACAGCAGCATTGTCCATATAATTTGCTGGTATATAATAGTAATAATATAACTTTATGTGTATACCTCCTTATCTCCCCAAAGGGACTCAAGGTGGTTTCCAAAATGTGAGGCAAACATGTAAGGTATGGCCTGAATTGTCCTGCAATTTTATGAAATATTTTCATATAATAATTGTAGCAAATTGTAAATTAACATAGGTAAGGGGGAGATTTGTGCAAAACTTCTTTTGTATTTTAACATGAATTGACCACATTGTACTTTTCACATGATAATACGCGACTTTAGCAAGGTTTCTTTCACTCCTTAAATCTTGCACAGGAATTTTTTTTCAAAGTAGAAAATTTGCCAGTGATAGGGGAAAATGCATACAAAATGTATATATCAGAGAAAATTGCACAAAAAATGGTATAGAGGAATATGTTTGCAAAAACTGACATACAATCAGGTCTTCAGGTTCATGAGTTTGGGATGTGTGGACAGCATTTACTTTCTAGGTGTATGCAGAGGTTGGTTGAGTGGAGGGGTGAGTAGGGAGCCTATGGTTCTTTCTCATACATGACAGTTGTCTTTGGGGTCATGTAGGGAGTGGTGGGGTGGAAAAATGAGGAGAGGAGAGAAAAGAAGGCTTGGACTCACATGTAGTGAGCCAGTTGCCTTCGGGTTGTGGAGAGTGAGTGCTGTGGTGGGTGGAGAGGAAAGGCCAGGATTCATGTTTGTACGCTACAGTTGTCTTTGAGGTATGTTAGGGGGTGGGATGACTTAGAACAATGGGGTGGGGAGACTGTCACTCCCATGCATTCGCTAGTTACCTTCAGAGTTTGCATAGGGTGAAATGAGGTATAAGGGAGTGGATGACACTCAAGCTTCCTTCTTGTCCATTTATATAAGGGACTTGATCATCCACATTTTTAGCATCCATGAAAGTCCTGGAACCAATTCCCTGTGGACACAGAGGCTAAGTTCATGCAGTGTTGGGAATAAATGCTTGCAAAACTGGCAGAAATTGTATACAAAATCAGTACGGATTTTAGGTGCAACTTTTTTTTTAACTGGTGGGAAGACAAGGGGAAAAAAGGACAGAAGAGAACTGCATAACAAAACAGATACATTTAGCTCTACTTTAAGGCTCCACAGCAGCCTTTTCTTTTTTCTTTCTTCAAGTAGCAAGTGCAGACTGTGATAAAGCTTCTGCTGCTTCTATTGCCTTCTCATTTCAGTAGAGAATACTTCACTGGAAGTACTATAAGCCAGGCTGAAATAGTCTCTAAGTTTCACCTTGGTTTTGGCTCCATATTTGCACTTTTCTTGTCTTACAAATTAGAAGCCACTGCAGTTCTTGTAAAACTGGTGTTGTACTCTTTCTTGAACACACTTTATACTATGGCTGTCCAACCACGGAAAAATTTGTTTCTAAACTCGATTCATTTTTAGGCGGTTTTTGCGTTTCGTTATTTAAAAGAATTCCGAATTTTTTCTTAAAAAAAGTTTGATATTTACGAAATTTCGGAAATTACGAAACAATTTCGAAACAATAACGAATCGATTCGTTAATGGCGGACGCGATTGCGCAATACGCTAAAAAACCCTCCAAATGGGACAGGGGGAACTTCTGAAGCTTCCTTCTCCCTCTGTTGTTGACTGTTGGTGTGATAATTTATTTTTTTTATCACTGATAAAACAAACAACAACTATAAAACTTGCACCAGACATACGGAAATAATAACGAAATAATAACGAAATAATAACGAAACAATTTCGAAACAATTACGAAACAATTATGAAATAAATTTTAAAAATTCGTTTCGATTTTAAGTTGCTCCTGAATGGTTCAATATCGCTTCGTTATCAAAAAAAATAACGAATTAATACCAAATTACGAAATTAACGAACGAAACCGCCCAGCCCTACTTTATACAATAGTTTGCTGGAGACAATTGACTCCAAAGCTCTGGAAGAACTCCCTCAGTGGCTTTATATAAATGTTAAAAAGCATTGGAGGTAGTGCTGACCATATAGAACTCCACATGGAGATGTCTAGGAACCTTATCTACAGCCATTCACCAACATCATCAGGAATATTCAATCATAAAGTATTGGACACTTCAAGCCCCATTTCAACCAATGTCCCAAAAGTGTAATGTGGCAAATGGTATCAATTGCCAAGAGGTCCAGAAGAACCACCAGAGATACACTTCCCTATCCAATTCCTGGTTTTGGTGAACTATGCAGGCAGCCAAAATTGCTTCTGCCTCAAAACCAGGTATGAAGCCAATTTGGAATGGATCCTGGTAACTAATTTCTTTCATTGGGAATTGAATGGTGTTCCTTGCTCTAAGATCTTTGAAAATGGAAATTAGTCAGTAATGAGGTGGAGGTCTTATAACTGCATCTTTCATTACCTCTCAGTTAGCAGCTTTAATCAAGATAAACATGGGATTAATAGAGAAACTGTTTACCTCACATCTCCATGAGAGTCCATATAGATATGAATCCAAGGAAGTGCTGTATTTCCCTCCATCCTAATCAGGAGTCTACAGGTTATCGGTTTTTCTCATTCAAGGGCTTCTAGACATTAGTAATGCAAAGAAATAAATGAAAATTGGTGCAAATATTGTAATATGTTAATACTAGAGTTTAGGAAGTGTTTCTAAAATGAAAGGTGAAGAAGAGTGAACTTCAGGCTGAACAGTGACAAAATGTTGTGTCTCTAAACACAACACTGAGTCTCCCTCAGGGTCGGGAAAGGTGGGATATAAATATAGTAAATAAATAAATAAATAATCCTACCATACTCAATAATTTCTGACTTTAGCATATATTACTGCATACTAATTATTTAAATTACTTTTCTAAGCATGTTCCACTAATCAACTAATCATTTTAGATAATTATATTGACATTACTGGAAAACAATTCAGGAATCTTACACCATAAAAATACCAGTCTAGTTTCATTGCAAAGGAGGAATTTAAAAAATATTTCAATGCTTGTGTTTGCAAATGTAGCAAAGGCTAACTTACAAAAGTCAGAGGAGAAAACAGACTGGATGCTCCTAAAAGCATACTTGTATCTTTAGTTCCTTTGCATAAAGATAAAAACTAAAGTCATCAGCCCAAGGCATAGTGCATGCTTTTAATGTGAACTGCATTCAATCCACTTTGTAGTAAGCATCAGTCAAATCCAGCAGTACCACAACCAGCAATATAGATGGCTTGTATTTTTCTTAAAAGTCAGTTGCTGTGATGCTCCAGAGGCTCAAACAAGGAGGCTTGCAAAGCTGATGCTGTGGTATTACAAATGGCACCTAGGCAAAATTGTTAAGTGCTTGACCTTTCCTCAGTGTGCCACATAGCAGCCAGAAACAAAACAAGCTGTCTAAATGTCAAAGCAGTTGAATAAATAAGAAAATCCAATCATTGCTCCAGTAGCTACCAGCTAGTTTCCTCTGCTTCGTTGGCATGCAGCAAGGGAAAATCCATTTGTTTACTGCCCCCTTTCATTGCATTGTTGAGCACAAGAGATACCACAGTACTGTGGTCTTCATAGAAAAGTAGCTGTTCATTCAATAAGACCAAGTTCTATTAGATACTGAGGGTTTTTACTGTATCAAAGAACTTATCTGTGTTTTTCAGATTCAGAAAATCTGCTTGGAAAAAAGATACCAACAGCAGTTTGATTCTGGGGAGCGGGGTGAGCTCCCGCTGTTAGGCCCAGCTTCTGCCAACCTAGCTTCTGCAAATGTGAGTAGATCAATAGGTACCGCTTCTGCAGGAAGGTAATGCGGAATGCTACAGACAATGCTGGCTTAGAAATTGAGATGAACAGCAATCCCCAGAGTCGGACACAACTAGACTTAATGTCAGTGAAAACCTTTACCTTTAGGCTTAAAAATTGAGATTCAGTTCCTGTATGAACAAATCTGTGGATTTGTTTTCCCACCTGTAAAAAAGGAACAGCATTTCATAGGTCCAGCATCACTTATAACCATTGTGAGATTAAATAAAACATAAATAGTGTGGCACTTTCCTTGCTGATGTGCTAGCCAAGTCATGTATTCTTGCTTCATTTTCAGTTATGGAGGTGGTAGTGAATTCATATTGAACTTAAAGAGAACCTGTGGTGTAACAGCAGAAACAGCTGTGACGAACCCCTAATCAGACATGGGCATTTTCACAGTTACTTCTAGGTTAGGGAACTTTTTATAAGGTGTGACATAATCCAAAAACTCATTCACCATTCTTTACCAAGAAGCTTTATGGGGCCTGCTTTTCTTTCTTTTGAAATCTTATTACCAAGTTTGTCAGTGGTGTATCTTCACTTAGTCACTGATGGTGTAGATAACAGTCACTATACAACATTCCTTTTGGTCACTAAAAAAAATCTTTTTTTTTTCCTCTCTAAGGAAAACATATTTGGCTGAATTGGAGGCAAAGCTCTGTAAAGCTGGGCATGCTATCTCCATTTCCCTGGGTATATCTGACCCCTGTAGGACAATGTTTCTCAGTGCTTTAGACTTCAGCTCCCAGAAATCCCATCCATCTTACAAGCTGTTAAGAATTGTGGGAGCTGAAATCCAAAACATCTGGAGGATCACAGTTTGAGAAACTCTGCGACAGGGAATCGAATATGGCAGAAGTGACTGCCTGGAGCTTCTGCCTTTAAAAACTAGTGTATCCACTTAGGAAAAAGTTTAAAAGAAACTTTAAAAATGCAAATGTCTAATGCTGGTGGGCTGGTATCAAATGCTACAGAGACCTGGACCTATTCCTTGAGGAATCTCCCTTGTGGCACACACAGCTAAGAGTATATCTCCCCAGTAGCTAATTACTAGTAAGTTTATCAGGAAACTCTTGGGACACTTTTTAATATTACAGTAGAAATGTGTGATTAATATATAGAAAGACATGGCATTGGGGATATTTGTTCATTTGCAGCATGAGGATAGCTAGATGAGAACTATATCTTTTTCTCACATGATCTATCATTATCCAGTATGAACCTCATTTTGAATCTTAGAACCATAGAGGCATATCAAGGTTTTCTATACAGGCTTGCCTAGCAAGGATTAAGATTAATCTTAATCTTTATTGATTATTAATAATATTCCTTATAATAATACTATATATTATTATAGCACCGGGATTGTGGCGCAGCTGGCTGAGTGTCAGCTGAGTGTCAGCTGCATTAAGATCACTCTGACCAAAAGGTCATGAGTTCAAAGCCAGCCCGGGTTGGAGTGGGTTTCCAACCAATTGTGTGTAGCCTGTTGTTGACCTTTGCAACCTGAAAGACAGTTGCATCTGTCAAGTAGGAAAATTAGGTACCACCTTAAAAGTGTGGGGAGGCTAAATTAACTGATTTATGAGGCCATAAAGAAGACTCCAGCAAAGCATTCCAGTGGGGAAGCAGGCGGGGAATGTGGAAGTGCTTCATCAACGTCGCAGATGGATGATGAAAGCGACAGCTCCCCTGGTGGCCAGAAAAAGTTAAATAGTCTCTGTGTATGTCTGTATATGTTTGTATGTCAAAAATTGGCATTGAATGTTTGCCATATATGTGTACACTGTAATCCACCCTGAGTCCCCTGCGGGGTGAGAAGAGCGGAATATAAAAGCTGTAAATAAATAAATAAATACATAAATAAGGAGATGGGGGGGGGGGTGAGTTTCTTGGATGGATATGTCGTGTTTTTTTAACCCTCTCCTCCAGGAGGCTAGCCTAGCCACTCTTACTGCATATCCTCCAATATCTCACAGCTGAAACTGGAATGTGTGGCCAAGCAACATCAGAGTGTGATCCAGGTAGCAAAAGATTCTTCTAATTATTATATTATTATAGTATAATTAATACAAGTACATTTTAACATGTCAAATAAAAGTACCCCTAATGTTTTATATACAACCTACTGTATGTTACCTATACTCAGTAGGCTTGGGCCCAAATCAGATTGAATGAAAATGATCTGGAATATTTGGTGGTCCATTGTATAATCTCCAAAAATAGAACAGGGAGGAGGGAGCCACAAAACCTGGCAAAACAGATTAAGGGAGCCAGATTTTATTGGATGGAGTTAAGTCTGCAATATACCTGAGACAGGAGTCTGCTGTGGGGCTCCTGGAGAAGATGGGATTAACTGTGTGTCTTTTCTCTCGCCCCTGGCAAAAGCAGCATCTGTCCATTTTTTAAAAGTTTCCTAGGCTCCTCCTCCAGAAAGGGCCCTGCTGGGAACTCGTTTTCCCAGCAGTGCTTGTATGGGGTGGGCATTAAAAAATCTCTGAGTTCCTCTCAAAGCATGATGGGAGGTGAAGTTTCTCTCTCTCTCTCTCTCTCTCTCTCTCTCTGTTTCTCAACCAATAAAAAACCTGGTTGCATCCATGCTCTGATTGGCTGAGAATGGGCACAACCAGCAACTAAAATTTCCAGAACCCTCTCTTATGGTTTGTCTTATTTTTTTTTTAAAAAAATGTTATGGTTAAAAAAATACAATAATTCTAAAAAAATAGATTGGTGAATTATTTTGAAACTTGGCAAGCCTGCAGTTGTAAATGGGTTCTAAAACTGAAGTAGGTTTCATGCAGATAGGCCTTAAAATACCTGAGGATTGAGCCTTTAAAATTTCCCATTGTAAACAATGGGCCGAATCTTTGTTGAATGGAAATGGCAACACACCTCCTGATTCGAGTAACTTCACAGTAAACAGAATGAGGGGCTAGCTGACAATGGACACCAAACCTGGGCTTCAAACTGTCAACCTTTCGGTTGGCAAGATTTACTGCAGCTGGCTGTTAACCTGCTGTGTTAAAGCCTGGCTGCAAGATACTTGCCATCTTATGGTGAACTTATGGATTTCATGGGGTTCTGAATCAGGGAGTTGCCATTGCCTTCCTCTGAATGTAGCTATCATACTTAGTATTTCCTGGAGGTCTCCCTTTCAAATATTAACCAGGACAAATTTATGCTTAGCTTCCAAGATCAGCTAGGATCTGGTTCTTTCAGGATATTCACCAGACATTAGTTCCATACTCAGGGTGCATCTACACTGAAGAATTAATCCAGTTTGATACAGTATTAACTGCCATGACACAATGTTATGTAATCACGGGAGTTGTTTTACCAGGGTCTAGCTTTCTCTGGCAGAGTTCTGGTGCCTCACAAAACTACAGATCCTAGGATTCTGTATGTTTGAACTATGGCAATTAAAACGGTGTCAAACTGCATTAATTCTACAGTGTAAATACCACCGTCATAATACTTGTTGCTGATACTTATGGTGATGGATAATTTCTCCTAATAGATTAAATGCCTTAATGCAGCTGTATTGACTGTGTCTTATGGATGTCTTATATACTGTAGTTGAGCTTGACTGGGCATCATACTAAGTTGGCACTGATATATCAACTTTTTTCATGACAGGAGCTACTTGATACTAATAGACACTAATCTAAAAGTTCATTCTATCCAGTTCAGCTGTCATTATTCTTAAGACATGAATAGGGCTGGGTTGTAAAGGAGGTGGAGAAACTTTATGGAGCACATGCCTTCCAGTGTACACATCTATATAGGTGCTGTCTCCCTGATTAATTGCTAGTATTTTATTTTTGTGGAAGACACAGACTGGTAATTTCCATCATAGTATATGAAGAAATTCAGTTTACATTATTCTCAAATCCCTGTTCTTTGCGTGTAGTAATTAATCATTATACACTACTGAAATAAAGTGAAGTGAAGTGTAAAATGGCTTATTAATTTACTACCATGCTTATAACCACTTTCTAAAGAGTTCAGCTTAATTTACAACCAGAGGCAGTGCCTCCTACTGAATGGTTTGGTATGTTTCAGGAAAACATTATTCCATATGTATTGATATATCCCCCCACCAAAAAAAATTGCTTCCAATATATTGTAACCAAATTAATCTGCTTTTATTTGACCATATGTTGCTGCAGAAGTAGATGATTTTACTCCAACAATAAAACTAATCTGATTTGCAAAATAATCTAAATAGATTAAAACAACACACAATACAGAGACCAAATGCTCTATTCGTGGAAGAAGATGAAGTTGTGCCATGCAAAAATAATTGCAAATAGGCAGAAAAAGTAATATTTCATATGCTGTGTAAAAACCAAGGCTGTCTTTTTATAGATATTTCTTATTTAAACAAGTAGAATGACTGGCTGCATCATAAATAAACATTAGTGACCATGGATATGCTTAAAAGAAATAAACTTTTAAAACAAGAAATGAGCTTATGTATTCACCAATGCACTTAAACATGTGTTAAGCATTGGTGTCTTGGGGTAATCATGATTGGAGTACATAACTCAATGGTCTCATTCTTAACTCTTCCATACTTCCCCCTCACTGTCACTGATCATGCATCCATCCTTTTGTGCTAGCAAGTGGCAATGGAACCATGGAGGAACAGTCACATGTGCCTGTTCAAACTTCTCACTTGTCTTTATGATCAGCAGCCATAAGAGTTTAATTGTCTTTTCTTCATTATCAAAATTTTAACTAATCTTGTTTTTAATCCTTGTATGGTCCCACACAAAAAGAACAGAAAAGAAACGATGACATGGGAAATAGAGAAATTAATAGAGCCCTAATTGACCCATCATGCAAACTCAGCATAGGGTCAATTTGCCCAAGCACTGTTCAAAGGAGGGGCTGTGTCAGGGCACATTCTAACTAACATCAAGCATCCATCACAGAGAAACTAGGGCATAGGTAGCATTATTCAAGAGCAGCAAGAATGTATCCATGCACAGTTCTATGACCAATCAATGGTTGCGAGAATGGAGCTGTGCCCTATACTCCCATGTAGCCTTGTGCACTTGAAAAGGTCAATATGCTCAATGAAGGCTATTTAATCTCCCTGGTAATTAACAGCTTTCTTCACCAAGGTTTGCAGTGAAATCAAACAAAATATAATCAGAGCAAATACAAACCACAATTGGTATTTATTTAGCTCATTTTTATTCTTCGACAATCACACCAGATAAGCTATATCAGATTAGTTTAATGGCTTCAATAGCAACAGGGCAGTAGATCTGCTCAAAGTTTCAGTCTGGACTTTAAGAAATGTATCCAAGATGCTGAACCAGTGGTTTTCAAACTTCTTCATGCCATGACCCTTTAATACAGTTCCCCATGTTGTGGTGACACACAACCATAAAATTATTTTCATTGCTACTTCATAACTGTAATTTTGCTACTGTTATGAATTGAGATGTAAATATCTGATATGCAGTACATATTTTTATTGTTACAAATTGAACATAATTAAACCATAGTGATCAATCACAAAAACAATGTGTATGTAATTATATATGGCTGGAATTACACTTAAGAAAGATACCTATTCTGGCTTACATACAAATTCTCAAACTGTGCTCCTACAGGTGTTTTAGACTTCAGCTCCCAGAAATCCCAGCCAACTTACAAGCTGTTAAGAATTGTGGAGCTGAAATCAAAAACATCTGGAGGAACACAGTTTGAGAAACTCTCCAGCAGGAAACTAAATATGGCAGAAGTGACTGCCTGGAGCTTCTGCCTTTAAAAAAGAAGTGTATCCACTTAGGAAAAAGTTTAAAAGAAACTTTTTTTAAAATGCAAATGTCGAATGCTGGTGGGCTGGTATCGAATGCTACAGAGACCTGGACCTATTCCTTGAGGAATCTCCCTTGTGGCACACAAAGAAAGGGTACAATAAAAAGAGAAAAAGGGGGACATATAGAAAAAAGAGAAAGAGAAGGAGAAGGAGGGAGAAAGGAGGATAACAGAAAGAGAAAAAGAGGGACTGAAAGAAAGAGAAGGGGGGAGATAAAGGGGGAAAGAGAAAGAGTGAGAAAAATATCAATAGAAAAGTGAGGGAGGGAGAGAAGATAGAAAATAATAGAAGAAAGGAGGGGAGGAAGAGAAAGAAAAAGGATAAAAAAAGGAGGTGAGGAGAGAGAAGGAGGCAAGAAAAAGAGGGAATGTGGAGAAAAAGGGAGGAAGAGAGAGAGAAAGAGAGAGAAAGCGAGAAGGTGAAAAGGAGAAAGGGGGAGGAAAGAGAGAAAGAAAAAGAGCAAAGGGGAGAGAAAAGGGCAGGAAGAAAGAAAAAAGAGATAGAAAAAGGAGAGAGCAAGGCAAGAAAGATATAGGGAGATGAATAGAGAAAGAAAGAAAAGAAATGGATAGAAAAAGAGGGGGGTGAAAGGGAGAGCAAGAGCAAGAAAGAAATAGAAAAGGGAAAGATAAGGAAAGTGGGAGAAAGAAGGAAAGAGAAGAAATGGGAGAAAGAGAGAAAAAGGGATTGAAAAAGAGGAAGCGGAGAAAGAGAGGGAATGAGCAAGAGAAAGAGAAAAAGGAGAGAAAGATAAGGAAAGGGTGGAGATAGAATGGAATAGAAAGAAGGGGGAGGAAGAGAAAGAAAGAAAAGGTGATAGAAAAATAGGGGGAGGGGGGAAAAGGAGAAAAAGAGCAAGAGCAAAAGAGAGAGAAAAGGAGGAGGGGGGAGAAAAAGAGAGTGAGGGCCCACCTCCCTGCCTTTTCCCACCATATCTGTATGCCTCTGCCTCCAAATGACTCCTCTCTGGACCGCACTCCTTTTCAAACCCAAAGGAGACAACCCCCATGAACGTTCATTCAATCCCAATGAGGTTGTGACCCACAAGTTGAGAACCGCTGTGCTGAACTAATTTCCAGGATAGAGTTCAACACTTTTAAGAGCTCTTTTAAAGTCCAGACTAAACCCGAAAATAATTTCTCCACTGATAAGGGAAACACCAGTCTCAGCTGGAGTCATATGGAGATGTGTAAGTATTTTGTTCATCTTCAGAGAATGTAACATCAGTTTATGTATACATTCTTTCTCTGGCAGTTTTACACCTAAGCACCTTGCCTATTTAGCATCAGCCATGCAATTCCTTCATGTTTTCAAGCCTGCCTCAGGGCTGAGACCAAACATTAATGAGCACATGGCTTGGCATCCTACACAATATGCATCCCAAAAATGTAGAGAAATGACATAGTGAATGTTTTGGTTTGATAATATTGTTCTGAGTGAACCCACAAACCAAAGGCATTATTTATCTTCCTTTTGCTTCCAACATTGTAATTGCCATTCATTTTTATACCTCTCTTGTTAGCTGAGGTTAGCATTGTATCTTTGCTTTACTGATTCTCTGTGGGACCACTCATGCTACATAAAATATCTCATTCATTTTCCTGTCCTTTTTTTTAACTTCCCATAATAATCTTAAAAGATTGGCAAGGAGCCCTTTTTTTCATTCTTTACTGGCATGGCTTACAATTCTCCTTCCAGAAAACACTGGGAAACAACAAGCCCTCTTGAAGTCTTTTATTGCTATCCCTACCAGCCAACTTCCCTTACTAACTTTGACTTTTATGAAGTCTTGTTTTCTAGAATGTGTCATTTCCATTTTCTTTACAATTCAGCACACAAACGTTTGTCCTTTTATAACCATTTCCACTCAAGGTGCCTGCCGCCCTTGCTTTCCTTATAATTTTTTCAGTGATAATCAATGAATGTTAACTACAAATGTTGACTTTTCAGATAGTGAAATTTATCCATCCCAAAATACTGTCTATGGAAGCATCAACTGAAATAAATCATCATTTTTCTATCCTTATATACCTCCATTAATCACAACCAGATCTAAAATAATTGAGTCTGTTACTTGCATCTTCAATCATCTCAAAAAAGGTTCTTTCAACACCTGTCATTCTTGTTATTTTTTAAAATGAACTTTCAGAAGTTGTTGATGCTGCCCATTATCATTTATAATTGATTAGTGGATGAATTCCTTCTTTAAAAATATTTTTAATCAGTTTTGGTGGCCCAGAGTAGATATTGATTATGACACAACTCAGAAAAGAATAGGTATGGGAAAAGATAAAATATCAGGGAACACATGAGGGAAAGCAAAAATTGCAAATACAGAGCTGAAAGTATATATGAGGCCATGCTCAATGAAGACATTTTTTCCATCCTTACCTTCTGTTTGCCATATGCTTGACCACACAAAGAAAGTCATGCACAGCACGACAGTGTGGGTGAATTAGGAGCAGTATGGCAGATAAGATTCAAAGAGACAAGGGAAGCAAATGGATACAATGAGAAAGGAGGTTTGACATTCTGTATTGTGTTCTGCATTCACTGTGACAATAAAAAAATGAACTTAGGGTCATTTTAAGCAATTGTGAAAAAGGCAAGCACCCTGCTGACAATTATTAGGTAAGAAAAAATTGGAAATAAAACTGCCAGTATCATGTAGCCTTCATATAATTTACAGTTTGGTTCCACTTGTAGTACAGGGTACAGGTCTGATTTCCTCATCTGAAAAATATGGCTACAGCAGTAGAGAACATAAAGAAAAGGGACACACAAAATAATAAAAGCCCCAGTCCATCCCTGTACTCCAGCATTGGGGCCTTTCTCTTTTGGGGGAAAATGTCTGGAAGTCAGCCTCAGAAGAAGGTTTTAAAATTGTAAAATTGAACATGGAGAAAGTTATTTTTCTGTCTCTTAGAGCTAGATGCTTGGGTCACCCAAATCCATGAGAAGTGATGTCAGAACAATACTTCTCCCCACTGTAGCTGGCAGTAAAGATGATGAATCCCTGAGCACTGACTGATATCTTACCACACATGACAGACAGGCCTGTAGCCAAGGGGGCAGGCCTATAGCCAGGAGGAGTTGAAAACCCTTTAACCTTTTTTGTTCTGATGGTACTCTTGTTTCTTTGTGTGTGTTTGTGTGAACACTTCTATTGCATCTTTCCATTGCACAAATGATTTAGCAACCAATGCACCAAGCTTCTGAGGACCACCTTTACCCCCAACTTCTTCTCCAAACACCACACCGTACTTACAGAGTGCACCTTGCACATGAAATGAGTAGGCTAACCAGGGAAATCTGCTGAATCATTTCGGTTGAAATCTTACATGCCTCTTCTTAGCCACAGGAAATACATATCCTGGCAATGGGGCCTGTGGATTTTGAACTAATTGAGCTTTCAATTGGTCATCCGAAACAGTCTTGTTCATATAAAGTCGAAGGTCTAACAGTGACACAGCATCATATCTTTGCTCCTGTTTCATGGTTTCTTTGGCAGGGCTTGGATTAGATGAACCAGTGGTAGACACCACAGTTTCCTTCATTTTCACGTGCAGTTCAGGTGTGCATGTTTTGTGTGTGTGTTTTTTTTTAAAAAACTACTGTTTTATTGTGTATATAGGATATAAAACAGGCAATCAAAACTAAAAAAGGAAAAAGAAATACAAAAGAATAAACAGGTTTACAAAGGAGTATACAGTCAGCACTTGTTAAACATGTGAAAAATCAAAATTGCCTGTACAGTTATAATCTACTAATTTATCTCCCCAATCTTTTAATAGTTAACTCTTTTTCCCCCTTCCATGTTTTAGCTATTGTTAATCTTGCAGCAACAAACAATATTGGCAAATTTCTTCATCTCCTGTGCTAATAAAAGATAAAGGTTTCTTTTGACAATAAGTCTAGTCATGTCCAACTCTTGGGGGTGGTGTTCATCTCAATTTCTAAACAAAAGAGCTGGCATTGTCCATAGACATCGCCAAGGTGTCTACAAACACTTCCAAAGGCTATAAAGCTGAACATGAGACCTAGAACAATACAGATGCCTTCCTATATAACAGCAAGATTTAAAGCCTAACATGAGGCCTGAAACAAAAGAGAGACCCCTTAATATAAGTGCCAGAGCTTAAAGCCTAACATGTGGCCAAATATTAACTCTTAACGTGAGACATACAATAAAATGTAGGGTTCAGTATGTGATGACATAGTTAATGAGTGGAATTGCCTGTGCCTTCCTGGGCCTGAGAGAGTGTGACTCCCTGCAGACAACAATTAAGCATTATTTTAAAGGAAGAAGTTTTCTGCAGTCTTCCTCTGTGACCCAGCAATCATGACTTGAGAGAGTGTGACTCACCCAGGCAACAACTTGGTAAGAGTTCATTCTAAAGGCAAGAAGGGAGGGCAAACCTCCTCTGCTACAGAATGTGCCTTCCTTGAGACAGCCCAGGAGGAGAACTCTGCTTAGTGCAGACACTAGGCCTGTTTGATCAAGAAAAAATTTGTTTCTAAAATCGATTTGTAATTGGGGTGTTTTTTTGTTTCGATATTTAAAATATTTACAAAACTTTCCCAAAAAAAGTTTCGGTATTTACGAAATTTCGTAAATATTTACAAAACATTTTGTAAAGATGGCGCCCTTTTTTTTCCAATATTTTTTAAATATTTTTTAAATTTAAGTTTTCCTGAGTTGCAGTTGCAGCTATGCGCCTGTAGGTGTCAGCAGAGAATTTTCTCTCTTCTCTTTGCTGCTTTACGGAATCCATGAAGCCTCAAAGCCCGGGAAACTGGAGCAGTGGGGGAGTGGGTAGAGAACGCTAGAACTCCCTCCTCCTTTCCCCCCCCCTCCCTTTTGTTTTTGAGAAGGGACAGGATAGTGGCATAAATTATGCTGGGGGTGTTGAGTGATGTTGAGCCTGGCGGGGCAGGGCTTCAGAGAGAAATGAGAGATAGAGTGCACGTATGTGTGTTCCTGTGTTTTTTCCTCTCTTCCCTTGCACTCGCTGTCTCTGCTGGAGTTCCCTCTCCTCAGGAGGCATAGAGAGTGAGAGAGCGACGTCAGCATCGCGTCTGGCATTGGGAGAAGGGCAGGCAGGGGGGAATAGCCATCATCAATCCAGCAGATGCAGCGAGCGAGCGAGCGAGGGGGAAGAGAGCGAGCCGCTTGGGCTGGTAGCACAGGAACACACACGCGCGCGCACACAGGTTCTCTCTCCTCAGGAGAGAGAGAGACTTTGGAGAGAAGCCATCAGAGGGAGATAGCCAATCCATCCAGCAGAGGCAGCGAGCACGGGGTAGGAGAGCAAGCCGCTCGGGCAGGTTGGTTGGTTAATGGCATTGGAGGAGCCCAGCAGCAGCTGCTACTGCTTCGGGCGCCCTGCTCCAGCGCAGGGCAGCTGCTCGCCTCCCTCGCCTTGACCCAAAACAGGAAGCTCGCTCGCCCCTCTCGCTCGCCGCTCGCTCGCCCCTCTCAGCAAGCATCGGCAGGCGGCCATCTTAGTATTTCCGAAATGGATGGAAATACAAAATTTTTTGGCGCCTGCCGTTTCGATATTTAAAAACACTTCCAGGTTAAAAAAAATGGCATAATGTCCCATTAGGATCCTGCCTGCTACCTTAAGCTGCAACAAAGAGCACAGTAGGGGTTGGAGTAGTCTTAAATATCCTGCTGCTCCACCCCGTCAACTGCCCCCACCAAGTCTGGTCGCCTGTATGAGGACTTTAAAAAACCCCTCCCCCCCCCCACACACACACACTCACACACTCACATACCTTCAGCTTTGCCAGTTATGGGTAGACCAACTTGGTTACTTCCACTATATTGGCTACTGCTGCAAGTAATTACAGTGTGGATAAATTACCAAAATTTGTTTGAGATAGTGCTCGTAGTTCTGGAGGAACTTGTTTGATTTTTGCTTCTCATAGACTTAGCATGGGGATTTGGTTAACCAGTTAAAATTCACGTGTAAAGTTTTTTTTTAAAAAAACTGAAAAATTTGGGGGAGGTTGAACCCCTAGCTCTCCTCCCCCTTGCAAGCCCATAGCCAAGGGGGTAGTTTCAGGATTCAAACAACACCTGACATTTTTCAGATAAAATAAAACCTGGTTTGGTCATTAATTTTAACTGCTTAACCAAATGCCCATGCCAAGTCTATGAGAAGCAAAAATTAGAGTCCCTCCAGAACTGCAAGCACTATCTCAACCATATTTTAATTATTCATACTATCATTACCTATCTTTCTACCAATTTGAATTGTAATAGCAGAAATGGCCGACATAGTGGAAGCAATCAAGTTGGATTACTCACAGCTGGCAGGCAAAGCCTAAGGTGCAGGGGAAGGGGGATGTGACCTGGGTTGCAGGTGAAAACATTTGTGACGACAAGATTCCTTACATCTGTTCAAGGCAGATTTGTAAAACCAATATACAGTCAACTTCACCAACACCAATGGAATATTATAGGCTAAATGTGTTCATTCCTTTTCTGGACTTTTTGTGTCCTGTCTTACGATATGATTCTAGTCACTGATTTACAGTGCAAGTGGATGGGAAACTGGACAAACTGTGGAGGTGCTCATGGGTTCAGAAAATAAGGGGCCCTTCCACATAGCTCTATATCCCAGAATATCAAGGCAGAAAATCCCACAATATCTGCTTCAAACTGGGTTATCTGAGTCCACACTCAGATAATGTGGGATTTTCTGCCTTGATATTCTGGGATATAGGGCTGTGTGGAAGAGCCCGAAGTCAGAACTGCCAAAGTAAGGACTGCTGTCTTCTTCTAAGTTTCTCCAATCCGCTGTACTCCAGATGTGTTGGGTTGAAGTTTCCAACTTCCGCAGCCAATTGGCCACATTTGCTAGGATTGATGAGAGTTCAGTTCAACAAAACTTTAAGGACACAAGGCTAACTTTAAGGACACAAGGCAATACAAGCTGCCTACTTTATTGATTGGGTTTTGATGGTAGCAGCAGAACTCACCTCTCCTGACAACTGCAATGACAAATGCACATACAAGCTCCTTGTCCAATACTCTGAAAGACAAGTAAATGTCTCTGAAAGACAACTAAATGTAACCTGCCTATATAAGGCACTTTGATGAGAAAATAAAGGTGGAATGACAGTCTTTTAATGTTCTGTGTGTGTTTATGTGAATCACAGCCAAGGAAGAAATTTACTGCTACAAGATATAGCTTATGTTGTTTTATGGCAGAGACAGGCTTCTATTTTGTGTAAGCTGTGGAATGAGTGTGATTCAGAAAACCCATCTTTAGATAAGCCAGCATGAGATATACAACCCCAATGTTTAGTTTGGAAATAAGTCAAGCAATTTGTATCAATCTCATCAATTTGTGGAAAGGACAGCAATTCATTAGGCTGTCCTGTGTAGAAAAAAACACACGTTTTGGGTGCTGTATCAGTAAATTAATGATGAGAAATGTTCCTTTGCAGTGTGGGTGTCAATTCAATATCCAGCATTGAGGACAATCCTGACTCATCAAGATAGCTAGGAGGCAGCTGAGCTGATACTAGGATGGCTGAAAACTGTGTTGAATCTAAACACCACTCAGCTCAGGAAGGGAGGGGACTTCAGCTGGCCAAAGAAGGAGAAAGCTACTAGGAGAGAGAGAACAATCAGTAATGTCCATGGAAATAGAATTGATAGTTGCTAGTCACTACCCAGCAGCCACCACAATTCTAATCTACATCTTGCATCATAACCAGAACAAACATGGAAACAATTGATGGTTCAAGAGCCAAGTTAAAGATCGCATGAAGTTATGTGGCCTAGTCAGTCCAATAATGTGCCTGGTTAAAAATTTCATCTGCTGCTTGTAAAGATTTCAGTTAAGGCTTGTGCCATATCATTTTGTACTGCCTCAAATATGCCACATCACTGCCCACAATGCAAAATTATTTCTTTCATATTCAGTGATTTCAGCAGCCTTCCAGATGTGGCTTCCCAACATTCACACCTAGTCACACACACAGTCTTAAAAAATCACAGCATGTAATGAAATTTATTTTCTCAATCTCATTTATTTAATTGTATTTAAATTCCATTTTGCTCCAGCAACAAGGTGGCACACAGATTTGAGTTAAACCCAAATAGAATTATATCTATGAATAGTATCTTTGGCAGAACATCCAGCAGAAATTGACCATAGTATCTTATTAAAAGCCCAGACAGAATATTTTTCTGGCCAACTATATGTTTTGAAGAGTAATTCTATGATATTCAAAGCTTTCTCTTTATAAATGAAACCACATTTGACCAGCTTGCATAATAAGCAGGTCTATTCCACAATGAATCCTGAAAGGGCAAATATTGTGTAGCATGTTCAGGATAAGACAGTCTCTTTGGGCCTGTCCAGACAGTACCTTTATTGTGGTATTTACCACAATAAAGGAGGAGCAGTCCAGACAATGTTCTGGACAGTCCAGAATTAATTTCTCACAAACCAGGAAAACCCTGGTTTGTGGCGAATTAATTAGATTGTGGATTTATTCTGTGTCTTCTTGGAAGGTGCAGGATACAGCCATTACTTCCGGTGTTTGGACTACAGTTCAGGCACCATTCCCACAGTTTGCCAGGCTAAATAAGCCCAGTAAACTGTGGGAATACCCACCCCTCTCACCCAAGCCCCCAGACCCCTTTGAAAAGTAAAAAAAAAAAAAACCTGACCTTCAGTATGCTCTGGGAGCAGCTCTCCCAGTGCGTACAAATGACGTCATTTATACGCACTGGGAGAGCTGCTCCGAGAGTATACTGCAGGCTGGGTAAGTTTTTTTTACTTTTCAAAAGGATCTGGTGGCTTGGGGGGAGGAGGAAGGGCCTCCAGACATTCTCCCGGGCTAGTCCTGGGAGAACGTCTGGACATCCACTGCAGAAAGTGTGCACTTTCTGGGGTTTGTGTGAACAGGCCCCCAGGAAAATCTGCATTTTTTAAACGCGGATTCTCCTGGGATAACGGCCTGCATGGATCTGTCCCCAGACAGCCTATACCACAAGTACCAGTTAGGACAGTCTGAGATCATATAGTCAGAAGTGAACAAGGGTACTCTTGCAGGAATAAAGGGGATTGCCTGATGGGAGCGAGACGAAAGAAGCTCAGAGCTCAGTGATCAAGCAAGAGGGGACATCAAGCAGTCAGGCACATGCAGAAGGAGAGGGCTGAAGCAGCCAGGCAGATTAATGTGAAGTGCATCATACCTGAATGACTCCCCCCCCCCAATTTATCTGTTTAATATATTCATATATTCATTTCCTGCTATTCTGCTCAGAAGGAGATATTTACTCACTCCAGTTGTGCTCTTCAAGATCAATTGTTTTCTCCTTCCTAATAGGGAAAGGAGAAAGAACCCAATGAGCACACATGTGAGTGAGAAGTCTTGATGCTAAGCAATTGCAGCCATTGCAAAGACATGAGGAAAGGATACCAGATATTACCAGCATTTCGGTTTTGACAATTATTTTCTTCATATGAATCAACTGGACAGTTTGCTTGAAACTTAAAGCCCAAGGTTTCAGGGTGAATGCTTGTTACTGTCAATTGCATTCACATCAACCTGAGATTCAACCTGGAGGGACACTCAGCAAAAAGGATAGAATTTCTCTTTTGTCTTTTCAGGTGTTGTTTACTATTTTGGTGTAAGTTTGTCTTGTGATGAGATGCTTCTATTTCCAAAGTATCTTGAGAGTACAAAGCATGGATACTTGGAGGCCAGAGAGTCATAGGACGTTATCACTCCATCCTGCAGCCTCATTGTAATTGGATTAGGTAAGGGAAGGAAAACATCCCCAGATAGGTACATTCATTATTTTACTTCCACAGTTGTCTTTCTTTCATGCTGCATCCATAACCCAGTCTTCCTGTCCTGTCTTATCCAGTTTGTCTTGTGTTTTTTTAATAATTGTTTTTTTTAAAAAAAAAACATTGCTGCGATTTTGCTTTTATGGTAATATGGTGGTGTTGGTGGGAAGGAGGAAGAGAAAATAAATGGGGGTGAGAAAGGGAAAACACTTTCAAAATAGTGAGGGGAAAGAAAAGGGGAAGGGAGCAAAATTACACCCACTAATGACATGTAACTGCAGATATATCAGCACAGAAGCAGAAAGGACTTATTACACTAAGGTAAATAATGGGAAGGCAGCACTATCAGGAGTTTTATCTAACAATTGATGGATTTTGTCCAACGGTAAAAAAGATCATTACATTCTTAGAGGAAAGGCCTATTAGCAGCAGGACACACATGAGGTGATGTAATAGCTACTGGCAAAAGTCACAGTTATCCTGCTGCAAGCCCTGTACAGTAGTGTCCATAGTCCCAAACTGTGTGCTGTGTCATCAGAGTCATGATCTTCCTAGATGAGATTTATTTCCTGCTGGAGTCAGGCTGTGATTCCTTGGTATTTGTGTTCTATCCTAACCATCATTATTTCAGAATTTCGTGTGGCTTCAGCAGCAGATTAGGAATTATGATTCACCCCCCATCACACTGGTCTACCTTTGTGCTTCCATAATAACTGTGCCCCTGAGTTGTAAGAGGTTTAGTTCTGATTAATTTAGCTGATTCCTGGATACATCCCTTCCCACACCTTTCTTGGCTCCTTTGCTGGTAGATATAAGCAAGCAGAGCTGCTTTACTAGCAAATCTCTCTCCAAACAAATCCCTGAAGTCAGCTGAAGGAGCAAGGGAAGCACTCCTTAGTAATGGTATTTTTATATATACATATAAGCAATTACATGGGTGGGGTGAATAAAACCTAGGTGTCAACAAGAACTATAATTTTGGATTATGGTAGTTATGAAGATTTTCACTCTGGAGTTAAGTAGCTTCCTTTAGCTGCAATTAAACAGCTACATTTTGACCTCCACAAAGCTAATGCTCTGAACTTGTTCTATAATGTCTATGGACAGCAGACTGTTGATGTGATGCTAAAAACTGCACAGTTAAGCACTGTAGTTGGGGACTTACCATAGATTTAACAGAAGTTTACTTCTTGCAGTATTCCCTTCTTGCCCTGTTGTTTGAGCAATGCTTGTTCTGAGAATCTTAAAAGTGTCTAGAACATGGATCCATACAATCATAATTAACTAAGGCTGAGCTGAAATGAATGAGAAGTTTGTACAATACTTCTTAGTTCCAAAAAAATGTGGTTCTTCAGGCTGGTGAGAAAAGGTCACAATTATCAGTGTCAAATGAATGCAGTCTTGGCACACATCCAGCAGCTGTATATTTTTGGTAAATCACAATGTCCTTTTCATAGCTTCAATCTGCTCAGCTTCAGCTTTGTCTTGTTGTTGTTGCCCTTGAAAACAACTTCTCTTCATCCCAGCAAAAGTGACATCATTGCATAGCTGATCAGATTTGGATTTCTGATCATGTCACTGATGGGAAACAAGACTAAATCATAATATAGCTGGGCAAGCATATTTCAAGTTTGTCAAGAAGTTGACCGATTTGCTCTAAAGGACAGAATTACTTGCCAGCAATATTTCCAGTGAAGATGGGAAAAGGCCAAAAGGCCTCTGTGCCATTGGCAAATGCTGTTGCGTGCTGTTTTGTAGCTGTGGAATTGTTTGGTTTGGCCCCAAGCCCATTGACTCTTGGGAGGAGGGAAAAGCTGTGTGTATGTCATTGGTAGGACATGATCTTGAAGCTTCCACTTGGAATACAGATCTGGTCACTGCATCTATCAGTTGAACATTAAATTGTAGACAACAATTTGATATTCCTGGACTTACTGTGGTTAGCAAAATAGTAAATAATTATGAACCCTATTGATTCAACACCTTTCATCAGAAGCATATCATAGAGTTGCACTGGAAGACCTAGGAAAGGCCTTCAAAAGACATATTTTGTCAGTTTTAGGTAAATGAAACCAAGGTTATTGGTCTCACAGATAAAAGGATCATATTGTATTATGGGGTGCATGGTGATCTTCATGAGTATAGCTTATGTTCATGTACAGACCCCATGTCTCTTTGTATTCATTTAACCTCCCATAAGATCAAATTAATGCTTGAATGAAGTTTCCATTACCATTAAAAGGTTAACGATTATCACAGAAAAGCACAGCCATAGGACAGAAACAATAAGACATCCTTTCTGCTCTGTACACAGTGGAATTATGAATGCACATACCTTTTTACCAATTTATTCTCATCATCTCCATCTTCATATTAATTAACTCTGTAAAAAGATTATGAAAAAACTAGCTTTCATCCTTGTCTTATGTGCATGTATTCTCTTTTAGATATTGTGCCCCTCTGTTTCTGAAAGAGTAGCAGGTGAGTGGTATCCCAAAAAGGGAGCTGGTAGATATTTCTAATCTATCTATAGGATGATTTTTTTTCTAACCAGGAGAAAACAGAGTATCAAGGTGTCTTGGCAACACAGATATCGATTGTACTGTTGCCTGAATTACTACAAGACAATTGGTCAAGGTGAAGGGGAATGCTACACATGAAAACAGAGGGACTTGGAAATAAACTGTTAGCTGATAAAGTTTAAACTAGAATTACACTAATACTCAGTAGGCCTGAAATTAATAGGTTCTTTAAATACTGGGCATGCATTCAACCAGGCATGAGGTTATTTCATTGACATCAGAGATATCCCTTGACTTTTAACTGTTAAATGAATCATAAAAGGGCAGGATGTTGCCTCAGCATTTGATAATGCCAATGCACCAGAATATGTTTTGTGCAGCACATTTTGTTCATTTTATCAGTCCCTTTAGCAACTAAAACTTTATTCATTTTTAGTTTGTGCTAGTTCTGAAGTGAAGGAAGCTTCCTTCTGAAGCTATTACAACTGATTCTGCCCCAGACAAAACTTTATAGATGGCTTGAAATCTTCCATAATACGTATCTGACATTTCATTTTATCTGAATGAGTAACAGGTCTACTTTCTGATCTTATAGTATATTTTACATCAGACTATCTAGGCAGCATGAGTTTTGAGCAGAGAAAGGTGTAAATTAAAGAAATCTGACTAACAATTTCAGTGGCTGAGATGTACTGTTGAAATAAAAAAAAATCCAAAGTTCATTTTTGGGTTTAAAGATGGGTGAAAGGTTGTTTAAGTTCATTTTTTATCAGAAGTTATCAAAATGTACAAAACCAAAAAAAACTTTATTTCAGTTTGTTTCTGTTTGGAACTTTCCAAAATTCTTAACATTTAAATTTAAAGGAAAATAGAAGTGTTAATTTTCCCAGCCTTAATTGAGTGGTGGTGGAGGTGAATGGTTACTCAAATTCCTTTCATTTCTTTTTGTCTGTTGAAATCTTTTTGGTTTTATATTTTTCCTGTGGAAAAAAAATCTCTTGATTTTATTCATGATTGAATTGTGTAATGGTATCTGGTTCCATCTCCTGATGTTGGTTGTAGCAGCTGCTTGCACCACCTATTCACCCCACATGACTTATTAACTCAATAGGAGTCACCTTCTTACCTGCAGAGACTTCCCTCCTCCAACCAAAAGAGATGAGAATACTATACTAATATGTATACACACACCAAGCAAATGCACTGAAGGGAAAAAAAGGAGAAAATAGAAAGATTTTTTTTATTCTAAGGATGAAATCTTACATTAGCAAAAAGGTATTTTGTACACGAAGGCACCTTCTTTCGGGAATTACTTTAGAGCAGTGACAAACATATCCTAAGTGACATTCAGCCAAGGTTAGAAGAAACGTAATGCCTGACGTAACTAACTGAACATTCTTATCCTATTCATGAAACAGATATGGGTATTTAGAACTCATGGGAAGCTGGAAGTCTGGACTGTATGTTCAACCTATGAACAAACTTCAATAATAATAATAATAATAATAATAATAATAATAATAATAATAATTTATATCCTGCCCCATCTCCCAGAAGGGACTCAGGGCAGTTTACAGCAAGTAACAGTTAAAGGAATACAATACAAAATAATAGTACATAGGTCAAATTACCATAATTTAAAATAGAACCATTGCAATTTCCTAGGGATGTTGAGGTAGGCATTAGGCATAAATAGTCACGTCAGATAACTCATTACTCATAATAATTTCATTAAAATTGCCTTTTTGAAGCGATATTGAAACTTTTTTTTTTTTTAAAAAAACTGGAAGTCCCTTTGCCTTTCCGAAGCTTTTTCCGCCATTTTTGTTAGGGCTCAGGAAGTGAGTCAGAAATTATTCAGCTTTTCCCCACTTCTGGTCCCTGGCCTCAGCTCAAGCCAGAGAAGCCAGTTTTAAACCAGAAAAGGAAGGAATTTCCTCTGCTTGCTTTTCTGTGCTTCTGGTCCCTGGTCTCGGCTCAAGCCAGAGAAGCCAGTCTTAAACCAGAGAAGGAAAGAATTCCCTTGCCTTGGCTCAAGCCAGAAAAAAACAGTTTTAAAGTCAGAGAAGTTGGCTTTAAACCAGAGAAGGAAGGAATTTCCTCCACTTGCTTTTCCCCACTTCTGGAGTAAAACAACTACTTTCAAAGTAAAGACCACCCAATGAAACAGGAAATGACACTTTCAAACCATTAACAAAAGGATTCAGAAGTCTCAGAAGTTTCAAAAAGTTTTGAATTTTTTTCTGTGAAAATCGGAATTGACTTTAGAATCAAACCACCAGGACCCCCTACATCTGAAATGAGTTTCAAAACTTTTTTTGATCAACCAAGCCTAGTAGGCATCATCTTCTCTAGTTCTCCACCAGTTCCAAAGTCTCTCAATCAGTTTCCATGTTGCCCTATGGTATCATGTTTTCTAATTTGTCATGGAATCTTTTTGAAAGTGTCTTGCCAAACTGATCACCTCCATTGAATGCATGTCTTTCATGATATCTGTTGTCTTAAATGATGCTAAGTCCCACTAAATGTAACCTAAAATCATTAATCCATTGTTTTCCTGGAGGATAAACTATATCCCTCAGCTGTGCCCAAAGAATTAGAAGACCCATTGTCAGAGACAGTTTGCAGGTTTCTCTTCTGATATATGTTGTTTCCATACCAGTTGCCTCACACTTCTGGAAACTGTCCAGGATGAATGGAGAAAGGAAGCAAACCACCCTCTCCCATGACAGCAAAATGCAAGAACTTCTACCAAAACATGCATCTGTCCTTCTGTGACTTTGAAAATATCATAAACAGAGCCACCTTCATCCAGTCTATTGTCATCAAAAGAGTGAGAATAAGGGAATTGTGGGACTAAGCACAACCTCCAGAAGTAAAGTTGCTAATGTACCACAGTATCTGCACCTATTCTGAGAAGAAGCAACAAGGCTTATGAATTTATTTCAGTTCCTCGGTTCTAACATTTTTAAGGAGTATGCTATGAGATCTTAATCTGTTTGCAATTTGTGATACAAACCTCTCCTAAGAGGCCACTGTGTCTCCAAATTTCATTTAGTTCTAAGAAACAGAAAAAATGTAAGTTAATTTCTTGTTTTCCATTGGTGAATCAGTAGAACCTTGTTTGCCAGTGATAAGAAATTATTAAACCCCACTTGGAATCAGAAATGACTGATGCTGATTCAGTCTGATTTGCTGTAGATGCTATACTGATAAACTGGAATTGTGATTAATGCACAAGTCTACTAAAAGGATCATTCTATGTTCCCTCTTTCCCCCATAGTTTCTGCAACAACACTGCTTGCTATTTATTTGGTGAAGGAATTACTATGAAGTCATGACTGAGGACTTTATTGCATGAAGATGGTAAATCAGTATTGAAGCAGGACCATCATTTTTGGTGACAGTTCCTATTTTATGACACCATGTGCAACCCATTGCTAGTCTGCTATCTCCCAACAATAACCCATGGTTCCATGATTTATATCACGAGATGAGACATTCTGACCTCCCCTTCCCCTCTCCATCTTATAGTGATTCATTTGTAAAGATTTTTTTTTAAAAAAAATCTAACCTTCATTGGGGTTGCAAAATTACTTGCTTGCTTGCATGCATATGTATGTATATGTGGGGTGGGGATGCAAGCCCAGTCATTATCCATTTTTGGTTGGATGTGTATTACAATGATTCAATTTGTATTGGAAGAACCTTTTTGCATCTGGAGTCATATACATTTCCCTTATTTGTGTTAATTCCTGACATTATCTATTATCATATTTTTTTTAAAAAAAAAACAACGTTTGTTATAAAAAATTTAAATGCTGAAAACTGACATGTTCCTCCAACATATCACATTGATATAGCAGACAATCATAAATGATAACATGCTATCTCTTTTAATTTTTGCATATTTATATATTTTAAATTGTATATTGATGCTTTTTTGTCAAGCCACTCTGAGTCTGTTGTAGTAGAGCCTGTAAGTAACATTGCAAGCAGTAGTATGGGTGCCAGAAGGGGGAAAAGGGTTACTCGTGAGCCAGAGTCTGATGAGGAACAACAGAGGAAAAGGATTCGGGATATATATATGGCACCTACAGATGAGAACTCATTTGAGGGGTTCTCTGGGGATGAAGGGTCAATGAGTGAAGAAGAGGAGGGAGATGCAATGGATGGGACTAGAGGAAGAAAGAGGGTTACTCGGGAGCACGAATCGGATGAGGAACGACAAAGGAAGAGGATCCGGGATATACTTACGGCACCTACAGATGAGGAATCATTTGAGGGTTTCTCTGGGGATGATGGGTCACAGAGTGGGGAAAACGGGGATGACACTGTGGATTGGACTAAGGTAAAGGAAGTGCAAGCTATTTGTGTGGAGCCAACATCTAGCGATACATTTATGGGATTCTCCGGAAGTCAAGGCTGGCAATCAGGGAATACAACTGAGTCTTGGGGGGATCTAAGTCTTGACAGGAGATGGAGAGGATGGAGGGATGGGCATAGGACTTTACGTGAAGAGTTGGGAGCAGCTGCAAGGGATGATCATGGGGCGGTGGTCATTTCATCTTCTGATGATGATGAGTAATAAAAGTGGGCTCTGAAATGGGGAATCTTTGCAGAAGGCAAGGTGTTGGTATACATTCGTGCATTGGGTACTGTCGGGACTTGTCGCTGCCTGCTCCGTGTTCGGCATTGGGTTTGGGACCTGCAGGTTGCTACTCCTGTTCATGTGTGCTTTCGACTTGGCTTGGATTCTCGTGAGTGTGGATTTCCTCCTTCCTTGACCTTGGACCAGCTTGACTACGACGCTGCTTCTGTGGACTTTGGAACTGCACTACGTCGGATTCTGCTTGCGAATACCCTGGACTTCGCTTGACTACATTTTCTTCCCTGAGGCTTTTCTGTTTTGATAACCATTTGCATGCTGTGCTGTTTTGTGTGACTTTCGGAGTACTTTGTTTTATCCGATTCTTTTCTCTGGATAATCCGGATTATACTTTGGTTAACCTTTTTGAACCAGGACTGGTTTTACCTTTGAGTTTTGACCAGAGGCATTGAGTTAAGTGTCTCTGAGTCTTTTTCCTTTGTTTAATAAACTCTGTTTTGGAACTAACTCTGAGTCTGGCCCTTTAATGTGCCTGTGTGATTCTGACAGAATCCCCTTTGGGGAGATAAAGTGGGGTATAAATAAATATAGTAGTAGTAGTAGTAGTAGTAACATCTTTGCTCCCTTCCCCTCCCAATAAAAGTATAAGTTGGAGGGTAAGCTGACATTTTCGGCAGTGGGTTTGCATAATTTCAGATGTCACATGACTATACTGGCGACCTACAACAAGAGTTCCAGAATAAAGTTGCCCCTTGCATTATACTTCCCAATCACATGATTGACCCCTAGAACATCAACATATTTGAACAATATTTATATGTGGACTTTCCCCCTCTATGTCAAGGCTTGGATATCTAAACAGGCCAACAGGGCACTGCTATTACAATGTTTATATGTGTGTCCATAGTTCTTTTCAATAGTTTGTGTATTTCTTTCCCCTGCCAAAGCAGTAAGGCAGCCTTGTACAATTTGTGCTTCACCAAGCTGAACGCATCAACCCACCATGTGCTGTACCCTGCCAGCTGCTTGACAAGTGATAACCTCCTTGTTTTGTTACTGTTTTTGTCTGGAAGGAAAACATGAGGTTTATGTAGTCTCTAGTGGAAGACAAGGGATGGCCGTTAGACTTTTGTACTGCTTCATAGACAATCATGTAGTTCTGTAGTAAAAGATCTTATTTTATCTCCTTTGTTTAGTTAATTCTGAAGTAGGTCCATGCTGTTCAGATTTTCAAATTGGTGTTCATTTCCCCCCATTCTCATAAAAGCCATAGAAAAATTCTTGTGTAATCCATATCTTTCTGCCCACTCCAACTAATTCTAAATACTGGAAGACTGCCCTGACCTTCAATGACATTAACCAGTCAATCAATTGCTATCAGAGGCTTAAACACCATCATAAATAGGAGTGAAAAAAAATTAACATTCACATTTCTTTATGGAAAGATCTACTTCATGCCTCTAGGTACTGGCAATGGAACAGAATATTTTTTTTGCCTAAGAAATGCATATATTCCTGACAGTTGTGATGTTTTTCAGGTGAGAAACTGGATACAAACCCAGGTAATATTTGAAAAATGCATGTGGCTAAAATATGTTAAATTGAAATGCACACAAACCCTACTTTTAGTCATTGCAAAATATTCATTGGAATGTATACATTATAAGTCACGTGTGCTTTTCCCTTGTATTGTCCCCTTATATGTGAATTGGGGAGGGCGGGGAAATCAAATGTTCCTGACAGGGAACAATATGGAATAAAAATGCTTATGGGGTTCTGTCAGAGAATAGCAAGATTTCTCAACCCTGAACATAACATCTCTTTTTTTCAAGACAGAAATATCCTACATCCTTACACATAACTTCTCTTATTGTCTCTTTCAGATACTATAGTCTATGAGAAACTGATAGCTGGCCTTGACTTTTCTGTGACCTGGCACTGAGAATTTGGCATCATTCAATTAAACTTTTGTAGCAACCCCTGTAGAATATACACAAGGAATCTTGGCCATCTCTCAACAATACAAAAAGCTTGAGAATACCAAAAAAAGAATGTGAAAATAAATGTTAAAGCATCTTGAGAATGACTCAGAAAAAATGGAAACCTATTTCATAGGAGAAGAAAGATTTCAGGAAATCAAAAGACAAATTTCAGCAAATGGAAATGAGAATTGAGCTGCAATGTCTCGGAAACCATTCCGACAAATATTTCTTTCTCCTAGAAAAAGGTCACTTTACATAAATGTCGATGACTATTCATCACCATTCCTTTTGTGGTCGTTGCCATGTTCCCTCCCAGCATCACATATCCCATAGTGATTCCAGATCAAGGGCATTGAAGGAGATACAAAACAGTTATTTGGCTGCTAACACAATTTCTTTGTGGCAGTGATGGAACGAAGGAAAGAAAGAAGGATGCCTTGCCACTGCTAGTAGTGAGGTCTGTTGGAAGAAATGTTGGAAATACTTTCAAGTTCCTGGAGAAATGTTGTGACATTATCTTCCAAACTTCTCTGCTCACAGATTAAAAACAGAATTAATATCCAACCATGGAATGATGAGACCAGACACAGAAGGATGAGTTAAATGAGCCATGTTTTTGCCTGTAATTTGTGCTGAACCTGGAAAGAAGCACGAGAGGGAAAGCAACTTGATGTGGGTCCAACTGAGGCCAGTGGTCAACTCTTGACAAGCTCCCCAGGATTCCCTTTGATTAAACAATTCTTAAAGCAACCCAATAATTGGGTTGCTCCCCAGCTGACTGTTTACTAGAAGGTAAACAAATCACAACCAATTCCCAGGACCCTATAAGTGAAAATAAACCCCCAAGGCAGCTTCATGGTAGACTCTCCACCTACTGGGTCCCAGGATCTAAAGAGGCAGTTCCAAAGCGTTACATTTCACAAAATGATTGTCAATGTGTACACCAAAGGTGTATATTCTATCTTCTAGTGATTACCTATTTACAGGTATCATTCCGAGCCAATCATCAAAGTGCTCATGATACAAAATGGCATATGCACACACACACACACACAAACTGCACTAGAGGTGGGAGAGTAGGCTGCAAAGCAAAGATCCAGAGGGCATATGAAGGGACAGCCAGGCCTTAAATAGCCTCTACCTCTGGTCCATTGTATGAAAAATTATACTTTAATATATGCAGTGTGCCTAAATTATCATTTATTATTTATTTACAGTATTTCTGTACCACTTTTCTCACCCCTAGGGGGACTCAAAGTGGTTTACACATAACTGACAAAACTTCAATGCCATACATTGGACACTGATGCGATGCCAAACCATAACAACCACAATAATAAAACCACAATTAAACATAAATCATAAATCATAAACATAAATCCATTGTCTCCATTCAAACCACTACTAATGGATTAAAATCTATGAACTAATTCTAGTCTAGTAGTTTTACCTTGAAAATATTGGGGGAAAAAACCATTCCCAAAATAATACAATTCTTAAGACTTACAAATTAGGCATTTCTTAGGCCTTACAAATTGGGTATTTCTTAGCCACAATGGTTAATTGTAGTTTTGAATGAGTCTGTTTCCTCCCCTCTGTATGTAATAATAATTAATGAGTAACATTTTATTTCCACTCTCTTATCCAGAGTACCTAGTTAATTTCCAAAGGATATTCTCACAACATTTTTTAAATGCTGTCTACATTTTTGTTAGAAGATGGTAGTTTAGATAACATTCCACCATGATAATGTTCCAAAATTAATGCCTTAACAATTCTTCAGACTGATGAAGAAGAAACATTTCTGAAAGTGGTAGAATTGTATTGGCTCACAGGATTTCACATTTTGTAGCACAATTTGTCTGTAAACAATTGCTTATTTTTGCAATATAAATTAAGGGAACCTAGCTTTTCCTGCCCATACAAATATTACAATGAAAGAAACTAGATTTTTCATTCCTATACACATAGTCTATATATCCGTTATAGTTTATACATGGACTAGATTTGTTTAAATTCATTTCTCAGTTTCTACCATTCAGGAAACAAAGTATTCTGGAGAGAAATATTTGTATAATAAGGCAGAACAAAACAAAATAGGAAAAATATCACCTGTATCCATGCCTATGTAGAAAATATAGCAGATGACACTGTTAAATGTTTTTATAAAAAATATTCAGACACAAATGTTTCTATCTTTCATTTCACAGCTATATAATGTATCTACCCAACTTTATCTCTATGAATCTTGTAATTTCATTCATATACTTTCATCCTACCATTACTATATTTTTGAGAATTTTGATTTTTTTCCAGTTTTTTTCTAACTAAGTGAATCCATTTGTTATAAGAGACAGTACTGAAGAGAAATGAAAGGTCTAAAAATGTAAGCGAACCATTGCAAACAATAAAGTATTAAAGCTTATTTTCATTTCACTGCCTGTTTGAATCTGAGTCCAATTTAAGTGCACTTTAGGTCTTACATGTTTTTGATTTTGTATGTGCCTTTCCACAAGGCATGCATTTATGTTCTTTCCTGTTTGTTGGTCTTAGCCACATGTTATCTTGTCTTAAATCAGTTTCGGCATACTCCTCACTGTCCTGCAATAGCAGGGACAGTCCCATATAAATCCACAGTCATCTCACTCTTTCACCTGTCTTTAAAATGTCTGAGTATTGTTCTCCTCCTTCCAATTTTTCCCTTTGTCTTCTTTTTTTTTTTTTTACCACCATGGTCAAAAGACATTTAATCAACTACCAAGCTTGAAAACTTTGTGTTTTGTTTGTTTGTTTGTTTGTTAAACAATGCATTGCAACTGGTTGGTCTGCCCCTGACATGATAAATAAATAAATAACACCATGTTTTAACGGTCCTACAGGCTGATGCTGAAGAACCATTTCTGAAAGTGGCAGAATTCCATTGGCTCACAGGATTTCACATTTTGTAGCATAATTTGTAAACAGTTGTTTACTTTTGCAATATAAATTAAGGGAGTTTATCTTTCCCTGCCAGTACAAATATTAAAATGAAAGAAACTAGATGTTTCATTACTACACACGGACAGGAAGACTCACTGGATCTGGTTCACCTTCTGTTTATGAATATTAATTACCCTGCATGTGAGATAAATAGCTATCTCTCACTTCCCCTAATAAGTTCATCAGTTGGACATTTCTGTTTGTGCTGCCAACATCAGAAAATGGGGTGGGAGAAGGATTGTAATCGGCAGCCTCTATTGTTAAGGTTTATTGATTGCTATGTCGGACCCAATGATGATGAGGTCAACTGAAGTTGAAATCAGACATGTCAGGCACTCATTGTTAGGGATGGCAATGAACTCATCCATGCATTCCACTGATTCCAGATATCTTATTTTCCAAAGAGGAAAATTCCAGTAGATCCCCTGTGATACCAAAAAAATCAATGGTAGACTGCCAAGAAACCTTATTTTTAGTAGCCCTGCTCAGGTCTTGTAAACACAGTGGTATGGCTTGATTGTGAACCATAATCCTTTTTTCTCTTCTGGAAGAGGAAGTTCACATTGGCACTATTTTTACATAGGAAACAAAAATAACAGGGTCTCATTGTACCTAGAGTTGGTTGGATTTAATAAAAAAGGGTATTCAATTCAATGTCCCTTCAGTGTAGTATAAATATCCACATCAGAAGACATGCTCTACTAATACTATTCAACCCCCAGGTAGAATAGCAACATTGTGCAAAACATGCCAATGACTGAATTCCATTGTGCAATGAAGAACTGGAGTGTGCACTGCATGATCCCTATGTACAGTGTACAGTTGCAATGCACAACAATGCTGTATACACAATTCTGCCACTGTCAACAGAATACCTTTGTTGTACCATGGCAAATATAAAACATAGGGTGACATCTACCTGAACATGTCCTTAAAAGGATGGTGCCAGTCAGGATGTGTCAGAAAGTGGTGCCTATTCCCAAGCAGGAAGAAGTATTTCACTTTTTCTTCTACAATTGGTTGGCATTTTGTTCTCAGTCAATATAATCCAGTTGCATCGTACTATTTTAGTATTGTCTCAAGTAGGTAGTAAAAATATTTGTGCTTGATTCCAACAATGTTAAAGTAATTAATTATGCTGTTGCCTCCCATTCGTTGCATGCCTAATAGTTCTTTCATCTCACTTTAGATTTAATAGTTTTTCAAGATGAGCCATACAATTACCTCTTACAATGAAAATATACAGACAGTGAGATATTTTTTGTACAATATTTACCTTATCCTATATCTGATGTCCTCAGAACACAGTACAATAAAATAATATGGACATTGAAAAGCTACAGCCATGTTTTTGCTTGATGCCTATACAGAATACCACTTTTTACGAAGAAGCATAAAGCTGGAAGAGACCACAAGAGCTATCAGGTCTAATCCCTTGCCATGCAGAGATACAGATAGTCTCTTTTTAAAAACCCCCAAAGGATACTCTAACACATTCTGCATAGTAGCAGCTCAGAGTAAAAGCCAGAAAGATGCCTTTACTTAGTACAAGATATTTACTTGATCTTTACTTTAGCTTTTCTTCTCCCTTTTAGGAAAAGGGCAAGTTTAACTACTATTCTTGGAAATAAAGCTACTGGATTTATGATGCTAAGCATAACTCTCAAATCAAAGTCATTATGCCTTTGAATACCATTCAACAGGGAACTAGTAGGAGAAAGTAATAGTAGGAGAATGCTATTACACTCAAATACTGTTTACGGGCTTCATACAGACATCGGGATGTCTACCCTGGGAAGAGAATGCTGGGTTAGATAGGCCTGTGGTCCGATCCAGCTGGCTATTATGTTCCTATGAGGCACATAATTGCTTCCAATAACAAACCAAGTGATCAACCACCTGCTGGTTTGGAAATGAAATAGGGGTTCTAAAATATAAGAAAATCATTTTGTAGTCTTTATGTATTTCCTAGGCATCTAAGTTTCTGATTAAGTTGGAACAAATCCTGGTGGGATGCCAAAGCTTACAGAAGTAATAGTACCGCTCTATTTTGTTTTGATCAGACCTTACCTAGAATACTGTGTTCAGTTCTCAGAACCACAATTCAAGAAGAATATTGATAAGCTGGAACATGTCCAGAGAAGCATGACCAAAATGATTAAAGGGTTGAAAGCTAAGCCTCATGAGGAATGGTTTAAGGAGCTGGGTATGTAGCTTGGAGGAAAGAAGGTTGAGAGGGGACATTATAGCCATGTTTAAATATTTGGAAGGATGTCACATTGAGGAGGGGGCAACCTTGTTTCCTACTGATCTGGATTGCAGGAAAAAAATCCACCTAAATGTTAGGAAGAATTTCCTGGTGGTAAAAGCTGTTCAATGGTGGAACATGTTGCATCAAAGTGAGGTGGTATTTTTTTTCTCTGGAGGTTGGACAGCCTTCTGTTGAGAGTGCTTTGATTGTGTGTTCCAACATGGCAGAGGATTAGTCTAGATGGCCCTTGTGGTCTCTTCCTATTATTCAACAATATTGTTTGAATTTAGACAAATTGCAATTGCATCTACAAAGCAGAGTTCTCAACCAAGTTTATCTAGAACCCAGTAGATTCCTTGAGAAGCCACTCAGAGTTCGATAAACTATCATGCTTGGTTATTTTTTAAAAAACATTTTTCAATCATAGATATAATATTTTTAATGCAGGGAACTTCCTTGGAACTTGAAATTTATTTCATGCTTTCCTCTGAGATAAAGGTTGAGAAAGGTAGTCTAAATCAGGGGTGCCAAACTCATTTTCTCTCAGGTCCACTTCAACCTTGTGGGTGCTTTCAAAATGCCATTTGTAATTGTATGACTGTATAAATGTAACTACGTTTCCCTGGCATTGAAAGCCTCATGGGTCACACAGATCTTGCGTTTGACATGTGTGGTCAAAGCTAAACAGGTTTCAGGCAGACTGTCAAAGTCTACCTCACCAGTTTATCTGATGTACTCTAAATAACAGAAACATTGAATATTAAGATAATATATCCTCCAACCATTTGTTTTTCACTTGCTTCTAAAATGTTAAAATTTCTCTCTCCTCCTATTTCCCCCCTTTATTATTAGTTTACCTCCATTGCTATAAACTGAGTTCAAACTACAAAAATTATTTCTTCTCAATTAACTTAGTAAAGGGAAGAGTGGAGCAGGTATAATTTTGCCCTTCTAATAGACTCAGGCAAAAGCAAACTGCTGCAGCCTCCCCTAACTTGTGTGTTCTTCTTCAATAATATAACCTTTGCCATTTTGACCACACAGTGATGTTGCTTATCCATTCATATCCTGTTTTCAGCTGTAAAATGTTGGAAGTATAGAATAACAATTGAGAAAAATAAGAAAGTAAAAAGTCAGGATAAAAAATGGAACTGTTAAAATGCCCTGCACTATCTTTAGTGTTTTGTACTTTTCTTCAATTATCCACAGTATCCTGTTATGTCTGAACCAGGGAACTCTGCTTTAATTAATATTAATTAGCCAGGCTTAGATCCTGACTAGCTATATTATAGTATATTTATACATCAGTACTTGATCCTATGAGATTTTGATATTTGGAGTCTATTCTATATGAGAGTATTTTAATAAATTAGTTGTGGGGAAGGGGGAGTCACTTATGAGATTTCCTGTCTCAAAAGAATTTGAAGAACTTCAGATTCTATATGTATTTTGGTCCAAAGGGGTGGACAGGCATAATTTTCTTTTCAATGGAAAACAACAAAATGACTTGACCAGACATAAAATAGTAAATATGTGTCAGAATGAGAGACAAGCATGTGAAAGAAATACTAGCTCCTTTATTTAACCTTTCCACCTGAATCTCCTTTAAAAAAAAGCCGTAAAATCTCTGGCTAAAACCCTGAAGTTTTGTGTGTATCATACAATAAAACAAAATGTATGATGTAATTAAGTTCAGATTTCCCATGTCTAGATGCTGACGTGGAGAAAGACACTTGTATTGCATTGACATTATACCATACATTGTTCCCTTCTTCTGACATCTCCAAAAAGTTTCTTGCTGGAACTCTCTAGCTGGAGTTACTGCGCTGAGCTGGGAGAGGTTGCAATCAATAGCCTATGGGACCCCTTCCAACCCTATGATCCTATGACTCTACCATATATTACAAGGAGAAAAATAGCTCTGCCACTTTCCTTGTCATGGCTAGTTCTAGTCCAAGAGGCTTTAAAGTAGACATTTGGGCTATTGAGAATGGAACTTTCTCCTAAAATACAAGCAGATGCTCTGACATTAGTAATAAAATAATGATTTAGTGGAGGGCGGACAATGGTATAGACAATGTATAATCACACAAATTATCCTTCTAAGTATGTGAAATTGCAAGGCTGGTCCTTCAGTTCAGGTCTAACTGTATCATACTGATGACCCTGAATTCTCTATGTTCCATCCATAGAAATACATCTGATCAGGCCAATTAGTATTCCAATGATAGTGGTGATGCAGTTCTGAGATGAATATACACAAGCATGGAACTGGAACATGTCATAACTCACTCTGGGTTGACTCCTGAATGTCTTCTGCACTTCATTTTTGCACTTCCAGTGAGTATCACAGGCTATCCAGTGTGTATCACAGGCTTTGCAAAATTCAGGGATGTTCTGAAGTTTGTTTGAAACTCCAAAGTGTGTTGTGGCTTCAGTGCAATGTGGACAGCTGGATAGGATCTGATTTGTAGTGACACTGCTACCATCTGTTTTTTCTCCATTCCTCTCAATGCAGGGAAAAGATCATGCTGCTCCCAGTTTGCCACAGAGCTCCATGTAAAGTTGTAGTTGCTGTGTACAAGTGACCATGCAATCAGCAAGAAGGAGGGAAGTTCAGTTCCCTCCTTCCTCCTGGTCTCACAAGCAGTAACATGGAATAGGGTACCCATGATGATCAGGAGATTGCAGAGATCTCTCTCACTGGCTGGGAGCAGCAACAGTGATGTGGAAGGTAAGGTGATGGTCCAGCAGGGCCAATTCAGTCTCAGACAAACTGGACTGCATAGTTTCCAACCATGGGTTCAGTGGGTGGAGGGTGGGCTTTCACTCCTGACTGCCCACATATTTAGGAGCCCATGTAAACTCACCTCAGATGCACATTTCGATCAGCAACATCATAATTTCTGCACCAAATGGATATTGATGGATCTGGACTTTTTATATTACTGCAGATAGAATAACTGAGCACATAGCCATATGGTGTTCTTGTGATTCTTTTCAGTAGAGCAAAGGCCAGTATAATTTACCTGAGGGGTGTATAAATTATCCCCTTGCAAGTTCTTTTTATAGAAGTAAATTGGTTTAGTGTTCCTTATCAGGGAACAAAAATGAAATATATGCAAGGCTTTGATTTGTTATTGTACTATATCTTTTTATAAGTCTGGGTTTAGGATTGTTTTATTATTAATGCTAAGACTTTACAAGCATATTCTCGGTAAATAAATAGCATCACATGAATGATAGTAAACTTTGCCCAAAGACCAAGGGGGAAAAAAAGAAAAACTCACACAATGCATTATCAAAGACTATTCATTCCATAGATTATAGGTGTCTTAAAAATTATACAAGGAACAGATTGCTGAAGATAAATGATCAACACTTTCCTGAGGAAAAAGAATGGCAAAGTACAGCATCTGACAGGATGTTCTTCAAGCCAAGTGAAGTTATGAGGCAATTTGAACAGTCTCTGTAATTGTAAGCTGAAGCCACCAGATGGCATAAGGAAATGAATGTCATTAACTGCACATGTCCCCTTGTTTTGGAGTACATCCAAACTAAACAACTCACACAAGCACAAAGGGAAAAAAAGCTTTATCACTCTGTAAAGATATAAGGCAAGAATAAAAGATGGCCTTGTAGTTAAAACCTAGGGCTGTTCCTTGTGAAATCCCTGGGAAGAGGGTAGTATTGAGAGCTGCATTGTTTTAGAAAGACAATTACTTTTTGAGGGACATGATAAACAATCTTTTTTTTAAAGAATGTAATAGAGATAATGGGAAAAGAGCGACATTTTCCCCTAATGCCTCATAATACTGACATCCAGAATTGTGTAATGATTAAAAGTGTCTTTAGCTTCAGGCCTTAACAAAAGGTGTGTATGTGGGGAGGGGTACTTCCTTGTGCAGTATATAATCATTAGACTAAAATTAGCATAAAGTACTGTTGCCAGATGTTCTTCAGAGGGTGTAATTTAAGCAAATTGACTCAAATGTGATGCATGGAGAGGGAATTGAGATGGTGCAAATTTCTAAAGACTTTTCATGTAAAACAGCCTATCAATGGATGCCCATTGCAAAATGTAGAAAGACAACATTGCAGGATGTTTTTATGCACTTAGGTCCACAGTAGTTGTACATTTTACAAAAAAAAAGTCAGTTACTACTGAAGAACTTATGTGCTGCTATATGGTTTTGTGTATATCAGTTTGAGTTTGAAGGACCTAAACAGCATACACTTCTGATAGACAAGAAGATAATAAAGTAAATAAATTTGGCTCATATTGTGAAGGAAATATTCAATGGGAATTTCTCGTTATGGAATAGGTAGGTTTCTAGTACTAGTCAGAACTATCAGTGTTGCATTATTAAATAGAATGTATCACTGAAAGAACTCCTGGAGCACCCAGACTACTCTGATTTTAACCATACACACTTATGCTTCAGTAAAAGGCAAGGTGGAAAAAGAAATGCTATGCATCAGGGAGTGGGGGAGTACTCTAACAAAATTGATGGAATAAATTATAACATATGGAGGGATTGAAGTTGCTTTGGAACAAGGAAAAGTAATAATTTTGCCATATTAATTTTGCACTTACAAAAAAAATCCCACATGTAGTTCAAATATGCAATCACAAAGTTGAAAAAGTATGTTTTACATCCATTAGGTTTGAGAACAGTGACTATGAGCCTCAGTATACAAGGCAAATCACACTGATATTATTTGCTGTTATCAGAGGCAATTAAAGAGCTCCCATAGAGAAGACCTTTTCATATTTTTGTGAAACCATTCACATATGCCTCCACCATGATTTAGGATATGAATATTACTTAGTTTTATATTAGGGGTGAAGAAGAACAGCAGGTTTGCGTATTAGTTATTTACCAAAAAGAAAGAACCCATATTTACAGCTAGTTTGTTACAGGTCTTCAAACTGAACTAAACCTATGGATCAATTTGCCAAGAAAATTTTAACAAGTAAATCCTTTAGATCGAATTTCCTTGGTAAGATTTGTTTCAGAAAGATTTGTCATTTTCTTTCTCTGAGAGAGTATAACCTGCCCAAAGTCACCCAGTGAATTTCCATGGTTGAGTGGGGCTTTGAACTCTAATTTCCAAGAGTCCTAGTCTAACACTTAAATCACCAAACTGGCTCATAGCTACTACCATAGGATCTTTATTTGTGTGTGTATGTTTTCCTTCTCTCTCTCTCTCTCTCTCTCTCTCTCTCTCTCTCTCTGTGTGTGTGTGTGTGTGTGTGTGTATGAGATTGCTTCTCTATATTTATTGCAGACAAAAATGTATGTGTAAATAAAAATGGAGTCTGCCTTCTACTCCAGGCACTGAGTTGGGAACAATTTGAGCAGTTCTTTTCTCTCTAGCAGACACAGCTGTTTTGTAAAGCCACCCTCAAATCTTTCGGATTACAATAGGGATAGTTCAGAACAGAGCATCATTGCTGGGGAAATCCATTTCACTGCCAATTACTGTGGCAACTTAAAGGAAACAAGATAGTCCAAGCAATGTGGCAGATGATGCCATTGCCAGTGTTAACCAAAAAAACTCTTAGTCTTTGTGAGACCTACTTTCTTTTCTCCACTGGAAGGGATGCAGACAGCAGCTACTTCATCCTATCCAATTTCCCCAGATTAAGTGGTTTATTAACACTGTATCCTGTTTTCAACTTCAAACAAAAGTCAGGGTTCCCAAATCAGAAGCCATGGAAGCAAGATGTATTCTATGTCAAACAGTCTGGGGTTTCAAAAGCTGTAAATTAGAGATAGGCTTTGAAAGAGTCAGTCTTGTCAAGTTTTAACCAGTCCAAGAGTTGCTAATCTATCAAACACACTTGCATAAGCTGAAATTGTTTAAAGTTGTACTCAGAAAGGTGGCTGATCAACATAAACACTTTATATGGATAGCATGCTCAGACAGCACTCTAATCCCAGACAATATTTAGGGAAAGCATTCTATAACAGTGCTCCTCCTCATACCTTGATTGCAGCTATTCACTCCATTCCCAGATGATCTGATCCAGACAATTTTTCTGAGTCTGGTATGCCAGTGTTTACTCCAGTTCCCCTGCTCTGCACGTAATATGACTTGCTGAACTAAAGGGGAACTTGGATTTATCAGGTATCTGCTGCAGCTGTTCCAAATGCAGGTCTGGTTGATCTTCATGAAATAAAATCTCAAGGTGGGGAGCATGACACGTCACTCATGCTGATGGAAGTCAGTGGAGTTGCCAGATCCCAGGGTTCTGACTGAGATCTTAGGAGATTGTTATGCTTTCATTGATCTCAAAACAGATTGACAAATGTCATTGCGAGGAAGAGAAATAATTGATTTTTTTTCTGAGGTGGCTGTAAACCTTAAAAAATCCACATAGAAACTTCAAACCCCATTTTAAGGATCCATTTTGTGATTTCACAAGGCCTAACCTCATAACATCATAAGGCTCCACCCCCTGTTCTCATTTTTTCCTAAAATTTTAGTAACCCTAGAGTCGGAAACGACTGAATGAATGAACAACAACATAGATAGACTATTTTTGAATGAAGATCAAATTAGGAGAAATTGAAATAGTTGAAGATGGCAGTAACATACTGAAATAATGTAGGTAAAATGAATGGGAAATGATCAAAGGAAGTTATATGGAGGGAGGATATGGTATACCTATTTTTGCATAGTTTGAGCTTGCTGTCATGTTTCAACACATCCAGCTGATTGATCTGCAGCAAGAATCAGCATAAGCCAGAAGGACCCAATCTTAAATGGAAAGTCTTTCACCTTGATACAAAACCAATTTCCTTGGAAAAAATTACCCATCCATTTAATCAGAACTTAATGTTACACAAGTAATTTATGAGTGTACCTTCCATTTGAACACAGCTGGTTTTAGAGAGTTTAAAAATACTTGTAACTAATTCAACCACAATGGGCACAATAAAATTTAATTCCCTTCAATAAAACAATGTGTACAAGACAAGCAGAGTCTTCCCTAAGATCGCAAACTCTGAGACCAACTTATGTTTGAGAGAGATGCCAGAAATGACTTGCAGTCATAAAGTGCTGCTTCATATCTTATTATCCCCCACACCTCTTGTTTTGCCCAGTAACTTGATACTAGATATAACACCTTGTCATTGAGTAATGCTATTTCATTTTTTTTTCATTTTTCACCTGACATATTTTGAATGTAGCAGTCACTGTGATATTGTACATTTTGGATTCTCTTCGTGTCTGAAGATTCAGGAATGGCAAAGAATTGATGTTTTCTTCCCTTTCTGAGCTGCATTTTGCCAAGAGAAGGCCTATCTCTATCTTCCCTGCTGCTCCAGCGACATCTGTTAAACTAACAAGAGGCAACCTGCAGAGATACCATCAAGCATTTCACTCTGTCTCCAATGCATGAGGACACGTCTCCCATTATGACCATGGGGTTTCTATAGTTCACAAAATAAGAATAACTTGTCTTGATATAGTATAGCACCAAGGGAAATGCATAGTCTTCAAAAGGTACAGCATTCATTTGGCATCACTTCGATACCTCATGGGTTTTGATCATTTTATGTTCAATATGTAGTTGTTTCCCTCCTCATAACACTATTGTAAAAAAAAAAAAGTCTTCTCCCAAAATTGGTAGTGTCTATTCTGGACATTGTTTCATACTACTTACATGCTAGACATTGTTTCATACTACCCACACGCTAGAAAAATAAATATGACTACAATTTTTAGGCTTACTCACATGCAAAATAAATGTACATTGCAGGTAGGCAAATGGATTTGGACCATCTTATTTGTTCTGCTTATTCTGGCATCCATACCCTTCTTATTCAAATTCCCAAAACATTTGTGTGAGAATTGGTCCATGAAGTCAACTGTGTTGCGCCTTGAGTATATGAATGGTGTTTTCCAAGTTTGTAGTGAGTATGAACTCATAATTTTATGGTTTCATTTAATCACTTGTAAAATGGTTAATCACATTTAGATAAAACTCACTGGTTTATGGATCTTTTCTGTCTGAGATTAACATTTATATTTAGGGCTGGTTCTCTTGGATCTCTCAGCAGCTTCCGATACCATCGATCATGGTATTCTTCTGGGATGACTCTCCCGGATGGGTCTTGGGGGCACGGTTTTGTTGTGGCTCCGATCCTTCCTGGAGGATCGTTCCCAGATGGTGAAGCTGGGAGACACCTGCTCAGACCCCTGGCCTTTGACCTGTGGGGTCCCGCAAGGCTCCATTAACATCTACAGGAAACCTCTGGGAGAGATCATCCGGAGTTTTGGAGCTGGGTGCCATCTTTATGCGGATGATGTGCAGCTCTACTACTCTTTTTCACCTAATTCCAAGGAAGCCCCTCGGGTGCTGGACGAGTGCCTGGCTGCTGTGGCTGTCTGGATGAGGAGGAACAAGCTGAAGATCAATCCCGACAAGACAGAGGTCCTCTTGGTCGATCGTAAACCGGATCGGGGTATAGGGTGGCAACCTGTGTTGAACGGGGTTACACTCCCCCTGAAGTCAAAGGTCCGCAGTTTGGGTGTCCTCCTCGATTCATCACTTACGCTTGAAGCCCAGGCATCGGAAGTGGCTGGGAGGGCCTTCGCACAATTAAGACTCGTGCGCCAACTGTGACCGTACCTCGTGAAGGTGGATCTGGCCAGAGTGGTCCATGCCTTAGTCACCTCCAGATTAGACTACTGTAATGCACTCTACGTGGGGCTGCCCTTGAAAACAGCCTGGAAATTCCAAACGGTTCAATGGCCAGATTGTTAACCGGTGCTCCTTACAGGAAGAGGTCAACCCTTCTGTTTAAGGAGCTCCATTACCTGCCACTCATTTTCCGGCCCCAGTACAAGGTGCAGGTGCTTACCTACAAAGCCCTAAACGTTTTGGGACCTGCCTACCTGCGTGACCGCATTTTGGTGTACAAACCCACACGATCTCTTCGATCTTCCAGGGAGGCCCTGCTCACGATTCCACCTGCATCACAAGTGCAACTGGTGGGGACAAGGGACAGGGCCTTCTCTGTGGTGGCCCCTCGACTCTGGACCTCACTCCCCAAGGATATCAGGCAGGCCCCGACATTGGTAGTCTTTAGGAGGAGCTTGAAAACGTGGCTGTTTCAGTGTGCCTTCTCAGAATAGGAAACTACAAGCACTTTGTCCCAAATGCACTTTACTAGAGATTTGTGTCTGTCAGCATGCCCTACCTATTCGCCAAAATACCTATCTATTTTACCCGGTCATGCCCAGCTTTTTAAAAATTTTAACCATTACACCTGGCCCTGACATTGGTTTTAATTGTGTCATGTTTATTGTTAATGTTTACTGTTTGATTTTTATTTACTGCTGTATTGTTGTTGTCTTTTATTATTGTATTGGGTCTCGGCCTATTGTAAGCCGTACCAAGTCCTTTGGGAGATGGTAGCGGGGTATAAATAAAGGTTTATTATATTACTATTATTATGACATAGGAAATTATCACATGAGGTTTCTGCTACACATCTGAAGAGCTTCATTCATGAATGGAAGCACCTGGGATTGCACAATGCCATTCTAAACTCATCCCAATCCAGTTGTTAACTCATTTCAAAGCAGAACTTTTCAATAAATGGAGGAAATTCATTTTGTCAACACTAACAACATATGTTCATTTTGGGGAAAAATGCAATATTTTTGCAAATTGGAAATGTAAAATTGCACATACTTAATCTAACATTATCTTGAAAACAAGCCCTGGTGATTCCATGTGTAGAATAGTAGAATATTATAACATAATTCTTTTCTGGGCTAAAAGGTTGTTTAAACAATTCATTCTACTAGGTAATAAAGCACTAATTCTTTTCAATCTTTTAAACAAAAAATAGTGTGGAGTGTGCAAGACAGCTTTTAAAAAATTAATTACTTTTTTTCAGTTTTTTCCAGTTTATTGTAGAGTGAGTGACTTTACCATTAATCTCCTTGTTGTTCACTTTTAGCTTCATAAAATGCCTATTTAAAAAAGAAAACTTCTTGCTACATAAACTACTTCTGCAGGACAAAATGTCCTCCCATTCCATCACTATTTCTCAAAGCAAGAAGAAGAAGAAGAAATGAGCTCATACATTAACAATAATTCTGACTTCATGATATCTTCCTCCACAACTTCTCCCCAGGTTGCAGAAAGGATCACTATATTTTTTTTTCTGAATAATCTGGTACCATCTAGATCAGAGGTCCTCAAACTTTTTAAACAGAGGACCAGGTCACAGTCCCTCAAACTGTTGGAGGGCCGGATTATAATTTGGAAAAAAAACATGAATGAATTCTTATGCACACTGCACATATCTTATTTGTAATGCAAAAACACTTAAAAACAATACAATAATTAAAATGAATAACAATTTTGACAAATATTAAACTTATTGGTATGTCAATGGGAAGTGTGGGCCTGCTTTTGGCTGGTGAGATAGGACTGTTGTTGTTGTGTGCTTTCAAATAATTTCAGACTTTAGGTTGACCCTGAGCGAGGGCCAGGTAAATGAACTTGGAGGGCTGCATCTGGCCCCCGGGCCTTAGTTTGAGGACCCCTGATCTAGATGATGGTACCAGATCTTGATTCATCAAATCTGAAATTGCTTCAATTACTTAGGAAGTTCACATATATGAATGTTAGATTAGGAGGTCATTTTAGTCACCTTGGAGGTTGACTTATGTTTGTGAAGAATTTGGCCATATTAGTTTTCCTAGAGTTCACTGTGATTTTCAGTAACATAGATGATGGTTTGTTCTGGTCTCCCTGGTTGGGCTGGCCATGAGAAACGAATGCATCACAGTGATTCCAATCTTTCATGTCAGGTAGCATCAAGTAGGTTCGTTGGGGACCAATTGGGGAGAATACTCCCAAGCTGTATTAGTGCAATTTTTAATCATGGGTCTGGAAAATTCAGATCTTCCATCAAAGTCAATGTAGAGAGAATGAGAACTTCTGTTCCTGGAATCCACCAGGAGTTGTGATTCTTAGATAAGGTTCAGCTCCCTTAAAACCTTTAAAACTTTTTTATGAATCCCATACCGAAATACTGCTTAAATGATGGAAATTTGATGTGAATCTGTATGCACCTCAGGGATGAGAAACTGACTTCTGAATAGCTCAAAAAGCATAGAGGAATTTAATGTATTAGCCTACTCCGAAGGCTTGGTGTGTAAAGGGTTGTTGTATAAGGGTTGTGTAAAAGGCAAAAGCCAGGCCCAGCTTGCTGAAGCTAAGCAGAGCTGAGGGGTGGAGCAATCAGGCAGTCTCTAAGACAAAAGTGCAGTTTGATTGGCTGATAGAATCCAAGGAAAAGGCTCAGTAGCTGGAGATGGGTGGAGCTAGAGCCAAAGGAAGAAGACATTTTAAGTTGTTATGGGATTGGTGTGGAGGAAGGAGCTAGGAGTCTGAAGGGAAGAAAGGAAGAAACTTGGGAACGGTTTGGTTATAGGAAAGATACCTCTTTGAGGAATAATAGTTCATAGGCCTCTATAGTGTTTAGAGTGCTGTGTAGGAAGAAGGAAGTTTTCGAAAGGCTTTAAAAGATTCCTGTTTGGATTTCTGTGTGTGGAACTTTGTTTTAAAGAAACTCAAGATAGAAGTACCATTCTCTGTAACAAGAAAAGCCTGGTAAGTTATCTGCAACTATTATGCTTAGTGACTATTTAAAAAACCCAACAATTTCTTCTTTTATTCCAACAGAAGTCTCTGTGTGGCTTTTAAGCATTTCAGTAAAGGAGGTGGCCTATATAAATAATAAATCGGTGGCAGTGATAGTAATCTTTAAGAAATATTGGAAGGAGCAAAGGCAAAATAAAATATACAGTGGAGATTTCCCACTACCTGGCTTTGTGTGAATGAGGATGTGCGTGTTCTCTGATTCTCTCCTGGCCTTGCCTTGGGCCAAGCCTTGTTTTCCTTCTGTCCTCCATCTTGTGTGTGTACACCTGAGGCAAACTCCGCCTACAGTCCCTCCATTGTTTGTTATAATTGGTGGGTGATTTGTTATATTTGGTGGCACCCTGGTGGGATATCTCACATTTCTGGGACATTTCTTCACTATAAACATCAAGCAGGATTAGTGCTGAACTGTTTGTGTGTCAGAAGTGAAAAACTGACACACACAAAATGGATGTTTCACAAGCTATAAAGCCCTATAGGACACTGCAGGCTTGTAATACACACATCAAGGCACTGTAACAGGTAATTTAGAGCCTTGGAGTGAGATGCCAACTAATATAATGATGGCATTCAGTTCTATTGCTTCTTGTTATACAATCACTACTTCAGGGCCCAAGTTCTACAACAATCTGGCTGAGATTGAACAAGTTGGAATTAAAGCCCTCACATAGAAATATAGAGAACTTCTTAGAGGAGAAAGTTTGATTCTTTCATACTTCCTAATAATAGTGTTTGAGGAATTCACTAAAAGTGTTTGAGGAATCACTAATTGTGAAATACTGACATAGTCAGCCTTTTAAATACAAAGAACAAAGAAGCAGGCTACTGCAGGTAGTAGACAAAATAATGTGGATAATAACTCTATAGGGCATCTGGCTCCATCATGTTGTATGGAGGGTTACTTATATGAGAATATATGAACTGTATTAAGTTTGTCACAGGAAATACCATGATTATTGTTGTTCATACATGGCTAACTATATTCCTATAATGTGCAGTTCAACAGTGGAACAGTGTGAATGGATTTTCTGAGCACTTAGAGTGGCAAAGAAACTTATACTTCAAGGCTAGAAAGATAAACACGCAATGGTCTGAAGATTTTACGGCCCTCTTTGCATTTGAATGTGTTATCATAGAGTTTTCTTTTTCATTTAGACATTTTTGAGACATTTAGACTGCTGACATCGATTAGGTTGTTCAATTCTTATTAATATCCCTGTAAACCAGCTTTTTCTCTTTTTATTTTTATTACATTTTTTTGCTACAGTGAACTCTTGGAATCTGCTGGGGTTTGGTTCCAGGACCCCCTGTAGATATAAAAATCCATTGATGCTCAAGTCTTGTTATAAGCAATAAGAGTAAAATAGTGTCCTTATATCCGATCTGCCATCAATCCACTACCATTTGCCAAATTATACAATCCTGTGCTTTTCTTTCCATTATATGAAATGGCAAGATCAAGGTTTACTATTGGGAATTTAGGGTAGAAAAATATTTTCAAGCCATGTATGGTTGAATTCTTGGATACAGAATCTGTAAATATGGAGGCCAACTACATCATGTTGGTGAAATGGGAGTTATCTTTCATTGGGTTGTTGTGAGTTTTCCAGGCTGTATGGCTTTTGCTTTATGCTGTTCATCTTTCACTTTGTTGTTCTCGGATTTCATAATGGTAGCAGTGACAAGAAACACATTTGCATGTCCTGTAGTAGCTATAACCTTTCCTGGGATCCATAGGTTACCAGTACTTTATATGTTAGAAGCAAAACCTTATGCCCAAATGAAAGTTCAGCACCATGGATAGCACCCTTAAACTTGGAAATAAAGGTGAGTTGATTCATTGCAGCCTTGGGGTAAATTTCCCCAGTTTTCTTGACTGAATTGATGAATTTGTAACATTTGCACAGATGTTAGTCACAGCATGACTTGACTGCTGCAGTGCACTGTGTATATGGGAAGCTTGAAGATTATTTGAAAGCTCCAGCTTGTCAAAATGCAGGAAAAAGATCTGCAAAGTGATGTAGATGATCAGGATCATATTATTTCAATAATAAAATGCTGTTGCTTTTAATCTGTTAAGCCCTGTCACCTTCACCCTGTTTGGTCATTATCCAGAAGCTTGCTCCCTCTTCAGAATTTTTAACATGAACAATGTTATTTACAATCAAAGATATATGCATTCATAAATGAAAGAAATGGAAAGAAGAAAAAGAAAAGGAGGGGGAAAGGAAAAAAAGACATAATTAATATGCAATAAAACTTTGACCTTGACTAGAATAAAAAATAAAGAAAAAATCCTCTTAAAAAGCATTGATGTTTCAGAATTTTTGATATGAGGAGACAGATACATAGCTTTTTAAAAAAGTAAACCAGGCTATTTATAATATTGAATCAGTTTAATACATCTCCACTCTCCTAGAGGTGGATAATAAACTCCTCTGTCGAGGCACATCTTCAATTTAACATTGCATGTAAGTAATCAAATCCAATCACATAAGACCATAATTGGTCAGCACAACTCTGGTCATGTGCCACCAGGTGATTGCATCATGTATGATTCAGCTCAATTAAGAATAATTGTACCAATCAAGTACAGAATTTTGGGTTTCCATTATTTTCTTCTTTCTCAGCTAGACTGTTCCTTTCTTTATCTTGTGATCCTGCTTAGGTGCCATTCCATAAGTGACAATGCCCAAAACTAACTTCCATATATACTTTTAACTATGTGAAAACATCACAGAGTACATTGGTTGCCATTCTTCCTTCTAATACACATTCTTCAGAGCCTTTAATTTTGCACAATATATATTCAAAATGTAGGGTCAAGTGTATAAATTCCATGTGCTGTACTGAATAGTGTGGAGATATGTTGGTCCTGGTAAACTCTTTTGTTCATTGTTCATCCTCATCTATTTTACATATATTGAATCACTGAGTTCACAATGAAAGAAGCTCTAAATATATGGCCAGGGTTGTAACAAATAATAGGTTAAGTCAGTTTGAATCTGCATTGATGCAAATGTTTCTGCTGCTAAGAGGAGATTTCAATTCATGGCCTCATTTATTTTGGGATGAAGGCATACATTTCTCAGATGAAAGATGTCATATCTTCTAAGAAGGATATGGGGGTCCATTAGTTTTACTTTCCCTCAAAAGAGGCAGGCCTCTTATGTAGGAGGTACAATACAAATTTAAGGTTTAAAATGTAACATTTTGGTTTTGAGAGATTTCCAAAGTATTCATAAAGATAAAGAGAGGTCTAGTCTTTCCTAGAGTAAACCTACCACATTGATGGGATGTATACAGTAGGCTTGGGCAACCACGGAAAAAAATTGGTTCTAAACTCTTTTCGTTTTTAGGGGGGGGGGGCTTGCGTTTTGTTTTTTTAAAGAATTCCGAAATTTTCCTTTAAAAAAGTTCAAAATATACGAAATTTTGTAAAATTACGAATTGAATGGCGGACGTGATTGCGCAATATGCTAAAAAAAACCCTCCAAATGGGACAGGGGGAACTTCTGAAGCTTCCCTCTCCCTCTGTTGTTGATAAAACAAACAACAACTATAAAACTTGCACCAGACATACGGAAATAACTACGAAACAATTTCGAAACAATTTTGAACCAATTACGAAACAATTACGAAACAATATGAAATAAATTGGAAAAATTGTTTCGATTTTTAATTACTCCTCACAGTAGTCCTGCATGGTTCAATATTGGATCGTAAGCTAATTTAAATACGAATTAATAACGAATTACCAAATTAATGAACGAAACCGCCCAAGCCTAGTATACAGTGTTTTTAATAATTACCTCTGTCCTTTATTATTTAGCCACTAGTGTGGGCTCCTGCAACTATTGGTGACAAAGGACAACCAATTTTTGGCTGCCTTAAAGGATTTTCCACCATCTTTGCAATGGCAACGGGCAACAGGACAGGACAATAGATACCATTTTAGGTTCTTGTGGGTTTTTTCGGTCTATAGGGCCATGTTCTAGAGGCATTTCTCCTCTAGAGGAGAGAATGCCTCTAGAACAGGAGAAATGCCTCTAGAACATGGCCCTATAGCTCGAAAAAACCCACAAGAACCTAGTGATTCCAGCCATGAAAGCCTTCGACAATACATAGATACCATTTTGGTGATCTGCTGAGGATGTAGGCAGTAAGAGAAACCATCAGAGACAACTTTAAGATCATGACAGGGAGGGGGGGCTTCAGATTTTATACCATCTGCTTTAACATCCAGAATGCTGCTAGGAACAAGTCAATGTGAGTGGCAATAAGATCACTTTTTATTAGCACTTGAATTGCAAACCTATTATTGCTTCGCAACTCCCACCTGAATTACCCTAACCCCAGTGATTTTGTTTCAAGCCTTGTTAAATCAGACCTCCTCGCCAACCTCCCCCCCCCCCACCATATTATCTGGCACTTTAAGAACATCTATAAAGTTCAGAGGAAGGGGGGGGGGGTGGAGAGAACTGGATAGCTTAATATTATTGTGATCACTAAGATCTGGGAGTGAGGGGGGGGGGAGAGGAAGTGGTGCATCCAAAGGTGGGAGGAAAATGATACAGTTAAAGCTGTGTTCTAGTACAATGACTCCTGCTGGTCTTTTGACTGAGGGAGGAGGTGGGTCACTTGGAAGGGGCAGAGTTCCATCAGCCAAGGGGTCCCCATAGAAGTAAAAATGGGGAGAGGGGGATATGGGAAGAGAGACCATTAATTTGGTCTAGGGAACAGAAGAAAGTGTTAGTAGTTCCAAAATGGTCTCCTAATTTGATAAACCTGGGTCACCAGGAATACAGTCCCTCCAGACTAAGGGTGGTACTGTTGAACATCAGGTCTGTAAATGGAATTTAATTCTGGATGAGTTTGCATGTTTGGCGTGCATAATAGAGACCTGGTTGAATGAGGCTGTAGGAGTGAATCTCTCCCATCTTTGTCCACCAGGTAATTCCGTGTAGCACCAAGCTAGATGCGGAGGGCGGAGAGGTGAGGTCCTAGTAGTCTATCCTTGACCAGATGCCCCATCCCAAAGTCAACCTCATTTGAATGCGTCCACCTGAGGATAGAAGACTGGGACAGAATAGGGATTCTGCAAGTGCACTGACCACCCTGCTACACTATAGTTTCCCTGCCTGAACTAGGTCCTAAACCTTTGCTTGGTAGTTGTGATGGTCTGGATGAGGGCAGACAAATTGAAACTGATGTATTGTCCAAGACTTTCATTGCCGGAATCACTGGGTTGTTGTAGGTTTTTTCAGACTATATGGCCATGTTCTAGAGGCATTCTCTCCTGACGTTTCACCTGCATCTATGGCAAGCATCTTCAGAGGTAGTGAGGTCTGTTGGAACTAGGAAAATGGGTTTAAATATCTGTGGAATGATCAGGGTGGGACAAAGAACTCTTGTCTGTTGGAGCTAGCTTTTGCACAATTAAAACTTGTGCACCAGCTGCGCCCGTACCTTGAGAAGTCTGATCTGGCCACAGTGGTCCACACTGCAATGCATTCTACGTGGGGTTGCCCTTGAAGACTGTTCAGAAACTTCAACTGGTCCAGCGAGCGGCAGCCAGATTGCTCACCGGAGCGTCATACAGGGAGCACACCACCCCCCTGTTGTGTCAGCTCCACTGGCTGCCGGTTCAATTCCGAGCACAATTCAAGGTGCTGGATTTGACCTACAAAACCCTATACTGTTCCGGTCCAACATATCTGTCCGAACACATCTCCCTCTACGTCCCACCCTGGGGAGGCCCTGCTCTCGACCCCACCGCTATCACAAGTGAGGTTGGTGGGGACGAGGAGCAGGGTCTTCTCAGTGGTGGCCCCTCACCTGTGGAACTCACTCCCGGGGGAAATTAGGTCATCAACATCCCTCCTCTCCTTCAGGAGGAAATTAAAAATGTGGTTGTGGGACCAGGCCTTCGGGCAATCTAACAACTAGATAAGGACAATCAGACAACTAGGACTGACAGGACAGACAAAGTGGAATTGGAATTTGGACTATGAGATGGCGAACACTGAGCATTAATTAGGTGGAATTGGTTTTACTGGTTTTATTGGGGTTTTATTGTTGTAATGCAGAAACTGATTGTTAATTGTTTAATTGCTGCTATATTGTTTTTTTCCTACTGTTTTTTAATGCCGGCATCGAATTGTGCCTTTGTAAGCTGCCCTGAGTCCCCTTCGGGGTGAGAAGGGCGGGGTAGAAGTAACCGAAATAAATAAATAAATAAATAAATAAATAACTGACCACCTTGATTAACATTTGATGGCCTGGCAGTGCCTGGGGCAATCTTTTGTTGGGATGTGATTAGATGTCCTTGATTGTTTCCTCTCTGTTGTTTTGCTCTTGTAATTTTAGAGGATGCTTGCCATAGATGCAGGTGAAATGTCAGGAGAGAATGCCTCTAGAACATGGCCATATAGCCCGAAAAAATCTACAACAACCCAATTGAAACTGAACCCAGCCAAGACAGAGGTACTCTTGGTCAGTCATAAAGCCGAACAGGGTATAGAGTTACATTCTGTGCTGGATGGGGTTATGCTCCCCCTGTAGTCACAGGTTTGCAGCTTGGGAGTTCTACTCAATTCATCACTGAGCCTTGAACTCCAGGTCTCGGCGATGTCCAGTGGAGCTTTTGCACAATAAAATCTTGTGCACCAGCTTTGCCCATACCTTGGCAAGTCTGACTTGGCCACCGTAGTCCACACTCTTGTTACATATCGAATAGACTACTGCAAGGTGCTCTATGTGGGGATGCCTTTGAAGACTGTTCAGAAGCTTCAAGTAGTCCAACGGGTGGCAGACAGGTTTCAAACTGGAGCAACACACAGGGAGCATACAAACCCCTGACAACCCAGCTCCACTGGCTGCTGGTTTGCTACTGAGCATGATTCAAAGTATGGGCTTTAGCCTATAAATCCCTAAATGGTTCTGTTCCAGCTTATCTATCTGAACTCATATCCCTTTATGAGCCAGTTAGAACATTAAGATCAGCTGAGGAGTTCCTGCTCTCAGTCCCACTGTCCTTGCAGATGCAGATGGTGGGGACGAGAGACAGGGTTTTCTCGGTGGTGGCTCCTTAACTGTGGGACTCCCTCCCCAGTGAGATCAGATCAGCCCGCTCCCTTCTGGCATTTAGGAAACAACTTAAAATGTGACTTTTCAAGCAAGCATTTGGAGAGTGAGATGAAGTAGTAAAGAAAACTTTGGGATCGGTGCAATGTTGAATGTTCTATGTTTTGTTTGTCTATGTCCAATATTTTATAGTTTGCAGATTTTAATCTATTGTTATATCCTATTTTAGTTATGTGATGTATTTTGTGAGACACTGAATTTTGCAATTTACTTTGCTGTGAACTTCTTTGAATCCCCCCAGGGGTGAGAAAACCAGTATATAAATGAAATAAATAAATAATCAATTAACATTTTTCTTATTAAAAACCCTAAAGCATGCTTATCACTACGCAAGACAGTATTAATTATAGATTTTGTTTACTTACCAATTAATACATTATTTATCAGTGAATGCATAATAAACAAATGCATCTCTTCGGTTTCAGTCTTGCTTTATGGCATACCATTCAATGTTATAACCTACCCCACAAGTGGTATTCTGGCCAATTTTCACCTCTAATCTGGCAATTCTGATGGTGGAGCAACACGTTCTCTCTGTTACTGTTGCTTATGAATCATGTCTTCAACCAAGATTTGGTCAGAGGCTCATTACTCGTATTTCAAGAGAGGTGCCTGCTCTTGCTTTCTTTCTTTCTTTCTTTCTTTTTTTTTTTTTTGGAGTACAACTTTTGTTTTTTTAATTTTTTTAAATTATTTTTTATTAGAATACTTTTTCAGAATAATACAAAATACAAAGTACAGCGTAGATACAAAGAGGGAAAGGGGGGGTTCACTATACATTAGAGTTTAAAAGACAGCGGGGGGGGGGGAGGGGAAGGGGGGAGGGGAAGAGGGGGATTGAGGAGGGGGGAAGGAGGGGATGGGAAAAGAGGTAAGATAAGAGGGGGAGGAAAGGGGCCATGATGGAAGTTGAGGGGGGGGGGGGAGGAAAAGAGTGACTTCCTATTCCGTTTTCACCGCGTTCTCGGTTTGATTTCTTCTTAACTTAGTGCAATCTGAGGCCTATCCCTTTAGGCTCTAAATTATTTCTTATTTAGGTTTCTCTCATCTCGCTATGTTTCTTGTCTTCTCCTTCTGCCTGCTCTTTCTGATATTTTTATGTTGTGTGTTTCAATGTCATTTATTTTTGGAGTTGCTAACTAGTCATTTCTTCATTTTGTCAACCATCTAGCTTACTGTTTCATTTTGCTTCACAGATATTGCTTTTAAACCTCCCATTTTGCTGACCTGTATTGGCAGGGAGGGGACTTCATCAGAATCAGAAAGTTCTCCTTTAACAGCAAATCATGGCTCCTATCCTAGTCCTCCTACTAATCCACTGTCATTATCATTCCATGCTGGCACTGGCTGCTGAGCAATTTGGTCTTTCCCATCTGCATCCCAGTCCAGTGGTATTGGCTTTGAGCCATCTGCAGGCACAGAATGGCTGTATTGTGCTGAAGAAGCCATCCTGGATTTCAGCATTCATAGTTATTTAAAGCTAGACATAGATATTCTTCCAAAAGGGGGAAAAGGAGAGAAAAGGAAGCCCAGCTGCATTCATTTCAATGATTACATATCCTGCTATGTCTGATTATGCAGACATAAAACACAGCTGCATTCATTTAAGTCATTACATGCTGAAATGTGTAGGGGTTGTGCTTTGCTCTTTTAGAAATTAAAAGGCATTTTGCACTGATGGTAAGGAGGCTAGGATTTGGTCATTTGAGTGTGTTTTGATTATAAGCTTTTAATAATTCATTTATCGCCCTGTTCTCTCCCTCCTGCCCACCCTCTGTCTCTTATTTTGAAGTTTGCATTTAATTTCTGCATTGCCACTGACCAGAACAATACAAGTAAATTTGTATGTCTAAACATACTGTTTCAGTTGTTGTTATTGTTAAATATTATCTTACAGTGTGCTCCCTCCTCATCCTGAGAGGAGGAGGGCTTTTTGCTCCCTCTCCAGCAAAGGGAGAGCAAGAAGAATTAGTCCTGGCTGGGACTTCATGGGGGCGGGGCGAGCATGATCATGTGACCCTGCCCTGTTCTCAATTCTGGAGCCAGTGCTGGAAGAAAATGGACATGCCTTCTTCTGCTCCCTAAGTAGGGTGGGGGGAAGGGTGGACTTGGCCAGGATATCTGCAAACCATATTTCTTATGCTTCCCCCCCCCCCCATACAATTAGGGGTCAATTCCCTCACCCTGAACTAATAGTGGGGGAGGGGTGTAATATTATGTTTCTGCATTGGTCATGTAAACCATATTTCTTATGCTCGTGGCCAACTATGCTTTCTTTCAACAGCATGGCTCCAGAGAATAATGTTGGGGCCGCTAAGGACAAGGGCATGTGGCTTCACTGGAAAAGAAGGGGAAACAGAACCCCTCCTTCAGTTCCAGGCCTGCTTGCCTAGCCAGTAATGTTTTGCTCATAAAAACTCTCTCTTCCCATATCTCTGCTTTAGAGTCTGAGTGCAGTGGGGAAAGGAGTGCAAGTTTGGGTCAGCCTATGGTCAAGCCTGAGGGTCATCTTGAGGTACCTGAACCAACTCTCTGGACATCTGAAGTTGAGTCATCATCATCACCTATGGAAGAAGTCACCAGATCCATAGGTAATACTGACACAAACACATGGTCCTGGGGTCCTTCAAATGCCCAAACTAGTTAAGCCCAAGAGTCAAAAACCCTGGTGCCACAGTCCCTAGACTCTGCTTCTCTCTGGCTAGCCAGCAAGTTTCAGGGACAGTCAGCAGTGCCCAGACATAATCAAGCAAATCCGGTCCTAATCATCAATATTGGGGTATACCTGACTGGCCTTTGAGGGCTACCTTTCAGATTAGTACAAATGCTTTTGGGTGCAAAAAAAACAAAAACAAAAAAACCCCAATAAAATATGGGGGGCAGAATATGTAGGTATTTTTTCACTCTTTTAAAAAGAACTCAACAAAAAGAGGAAAACAGGCATTTTGCACTGATGACAAGAAGGCTAGAATTACATCCCAGTGTGCACCTAAGGTGTAGTCCATGAACGGGAACTCTCATCTGTGTTTTAAATAACTAAGGTGAGGATGAACAGAAATGTCTTTGGAGCGGGGAGAATTCTGGTCTGAATATCCTCTAGAATTGGGATGGAATTCTCTGTTCATTTTCCTGAGTGGTCGCTCTGGAATCATCAGTTTGTTGCATCTGAGGACCCAGGTGTCCCACTCATGTTACCTGAGGAGGAGGTCTTGGATGGCCACTACTTCAGCGTATCCCACACCAAATTCATGCCCTTTAATTTGGTTGGCAGATCACATAGAGGTTGATTGGCAACATTAATAAAGTTGGCCATAGTTTATCCCACACTGTTGTGTTGACTTTTTATTTCAGTAGTTGGGGAACAATTATTATTGGTTTTGCTATTGCTGCTGCTGCTACTACTACTAGTACCAGTGTTGCCAGAAGGAACCTGAAATGGCTCCTGTATTTTTAACCATTGCATAGAAGAGGGAATTTTAGCAAGTGATGCTTGTTACACAACCAGGGGCTTTTTACATCACTGGTCACAGCATTATGATTTCATTTTAACTGTCCTGACCACATCCAATAGAATTTTAGAGTCTGCACTAGAGGAGTAAACCCCAAAGGCCCTTTCATGCTGCATAATTCTATACTATAATATTTCCACTTTAACAGCATCCTGCATAATCTAGGGCTTTGTAGTTTGGTGAAGCAATGAAAGAACTCTGGCTGAGAATTCAAAAGGCTGAACCTCAAAATGAAAACTCCAGGATTCTATATAATGGAATCATGACAGTTAAATTAGACCCAGGCCCCTTCTACACCACCATATAAAATCCAGATAATCTGCTTTGGATTGGATTCTATGGCAGTGTAGAAGGGGTCTCAGTGTACTATAATCCTGTAGTGAGAAATAGCCCATTGCTTTTTTTAAAAAGAAGAAGACATTCAGCACCCAAATATCCCCAAAGATAATAGCTGTCTGACAATGGAATATGCTGCCTTTGAGTCTCCTTCTTTGGAGGTTTTTAAACAGAGGTTGGGTAGTCATTTATTTGGAGTGTGTTGCTTGTGTATTTGTTCATGACAGGGATTAGATTGGATGGCCTTTGGAGTTTCCTCCAATTCTAGGAATAGATCTACACTCCTCTATATCCCAGGTCTGATCTCAGATTATCGTCTTATCCCAGATTATCTGATGGTATATACTTATATCATCCAGTTCAAAATCTGGAATCAGATCCTGGGGTATAGGTCAGTGTAAATCCAGCCTTAGAAGGAGCACCCGCTGAAAGCTTTACTTCAGCTTTTACTCTGGCAACCTTACTTCTAAAAGCTACTTAGCATGGATCTTTTAAATAGGTTGCAACCTCATCCTCCTGTCTCATATACTTTAAAAAAATATTATTCAGAAGCAAAAGTGGACTTAAGCCACCTTTAATATTTTAAAAGTAATTTATGTGGCCCTAGAGTCTCCAAGGAACCAAAATTTTTCCCTGCATCCTCCCCCCTTCCCCCAAAGTAGGCATGATTCATCATCTTCTAATGGGGAGACAGAATTCAATTTATTTTGTACTCTCAGGCCCCATCTACACTGCGATATGCTCCAGTTTCAGGATGCAGATTAACTGCAAAGAACTGGATTATATGGCAGTGTAGACTCATATAATCCAGTTCAGTACAGTTTAATCCACATTATATGAGTCTAAACTGACCATTATAATAAAGTTCAAACTGAATTATATGACAGTGTAGATGGAGCCTCAGTCAGGCTGTTTAAGAGAATAGTGTCACTTGTTATTTCTTTTCTATTTCATTTCTAAAAAGAGCAAAAAAATGAAATAAAATAAAAAACTTCCACTTTAATCTATCTTTAATTATTCTTGCCCTGAATAAAAAGTTGATTTTGGCAAAATCCTCAAAAATGAATTGATATTTAATTCTTCTTTGTTTTACACAGGCTGGATTTAGTAGGTAAAGGGGTTCTTCACATGGAGATGTTCATGCTGTAACTGATTCTGATAGAAATGCTAATGATGAAGAACATCTTGGCATGAGTGGGGGGGGGGGGATAGTGTTAGAAAACCGACAGGAAGGAAAACAACTCATTTGAAATATGTTACTTTGAAAAGGATTTCAAGCTCTTTTCAAGATGAATGCGGAAGAATTATGGCAAATTTGCATATGCCCTTATTGTAAAAACAACTGAAATGTAATTCTTCTTCTAAAGAGAGAAAGAGCACAATGTCAACATAAATAGAAAAATCTGGATATATATCAAACATTACAGATAGGCTTTTTGTTTTGTGGAGGGAAAGAAAATATATAGATGTGAAAAGGGAATAAACACTCAATGTTAATGATATTGAAACACAGATATCACAGTCATCGTGTAAAGTTGGTCATGGAGTATGGAAGAAATGGCATGAGGGATCAGGAGAAGATATAAAGAATTGACAAGGAATGAAGAAAAGCAAGACAGGTTGAATGCCTTGGACATTTGCTGCCACTAGGATTGGAATCATTAAATCTGGTAAGAGCCTCCTCCCATTCTCAATGAGCCTCCTCCCATACCAGAACATATTACAATATTGTAGCCAAATTGACAAAATCAGCAGCAATGAAAACAACACTGCATGTTCAAACCACATGATTTAATCTGCTACTGTAACTGGGCATTAATGACTACTCTGATGAAAGAACATGCTTTTAGAAGATTCAGAAAGTAAATTGGCACAACGTTTTAGCTACATTGACACAGTACCTGAAAACCGAGCTTACAAGAAATGTTTTTGTGGTTATATCTACAGGGATCTTTTAAATAAAAAACAATAAATTGCTGTTGAAACACTGCACCAAAATTTTATAGATAGTCATTTGGGTGTTATTCCTTTTGATGGTATTCCCTGGTACAGTTCACACCCTTGCAGATGCAAACACAAATACCCATGTCAGCACTGCATTGAAGCCTATTCTTCCATGTTTAGGAAGGAGCAAGAGTTGAGAAACAGAAAAGACATAGGAACATAAAAATGCACATAGAGTTAGCAAACTGCAAAAAATAAAATTAAAAAAATAACAGGCTGAGGCAAGCAAGGGAAGATTTATAATCACAAGGAAAGAAGATGAGAGCTTGAAAAGCAAGGAGCATAAAATAAGTTTGATAGAGAACATAAATTAAATTAAGTGTTACTGAAGTGATACTATCATCAAGCAGTCCAATCCTATGCAGATGTTTTAGTGCATAAATGTAATCTGATTATTTTTTTATTTATTAGTTCTGACAGTTACGGTGTTCAGCTAAGACATCTTATCCACATAATCCCAAAGTGTCTTACTGAATAAACCAATTTAAAATTACAATAAAAGCATAATGATACCATCACAATATAACTCACCAACAGTTCTAAACAGAGAACAGGTGTGAGTAAACAATCATAGCTGAAGCCATGGAAGCTGTATCAGATCAAGTCTTTGCTGATGACCGAGGAACAATTGGTTTAAAGAACAACCTGTCCTTGGTAGTGGGAAGCAATTCTTTTCAATGGCTTAGCTTTTTCCAGGAACTTTGATGATAAAACTCATAACCCAATGAGCATTTCTATGTTCAGAATAATATGTTCCCCAATTCACATCATCCATCTCTTTCACCTGTAAGTTCCATGTCCTGTTGCTAATGCAGGAGCAAGCAACTTCCATTCCAGCACTCTTTTAGCATACACAATAGAATCATAGAATCTTAGAGCTGGAGGAGACCACAAGGTCATCCAGTCCAATCCTCTGCAATGCAGGAACACACAGATGACTATTCAGCCACTTCTTAAATCCCTAGAGGAATAGTATATATATTATATGTATAATGTATATGTGTCATGTGTGTGCACACCCATGCATTGTAGCTGTCGTCAGTTATCTTTAAGTTGACTTCAACTTACAGTGGTCCCATGAATAAGGGATGAAAAAACAAATTTAAAACACAAATTTCAGGAGATTTTGGTACCCATACAGTGAGCCAAAGCCTTACCTTTTTCATGAGGGGGTGGCCACATTCCCTCCCATGCCAATTTGCAATTGGCATGAAAGGTATGGCCACCTGCTCCTACTCTCCATCATCCTCCCCTTTGGCTTTAAAATGCAAAGTAAGGGCTCCTTACTATGCCTGGAGGTTTCTCCATGCTCTGTGATGCCTATAAATTATGTACATAGTTTTTGAGGGGGAATTCTCCCCTGCCCTCTTGAAATCTCCATTGCATCATTTTCTGGTGCAATGGAGTGAAGGAGACCTTTCAGGCTCCTTTTTTTAAGCCAGGAAAGAGGGTGAGGAAGGGAAAGTTGGCACTGCTATCCCTCCTCCATGGGCTGCTTGAGCCACAGAGGCAGGATCACTGTGAAAACTGCTCCTGAGATGACAAATGGTGATCTGAGCAGCAGTCTCGATAGGCATTAATGAAGAATAAATATGACACACACAAAATATATAATGTGTGCAGAAAGGGAGGGAGGTATCCTTGCACACAAATACTAAGAAGCAGAACAGCATGCCAACACACACAACATACAAATCATCTAAATTTCCTACATGTTTTCTCCAAGTAATCCATTTTGTCAGACTACCATTTCTTGCAGGTTTTGAAAAGAGGATTGCTTTAATTTCTCATGTAGAACCATGTTCTTATAGACCACATTTTGCCCACTGTTCATACAAGTGGACTTTTTTTTGGTAAAAAAACAAACAAACCTAAACTTTAAACAAAACTGTATATGATGAGTTATATATGGTATAACTCAAAGTTCATTGTTTGTGCCAATTGATGATGCTTCACTTTCTCTATGTCATGTTTTGTCCTCCAAAAGCCAAGGAATTTCTGCTTTGAAATTAAGCCCTGAATACCTACCTTAAGCCCTACCTTTATTTTACCCCAGGGTGATAGAGTCAATTTGAACAGATGAAGACATGAAGAAAAAGGGAGACACACAAAAGACAACCTATTGAGAGAAGGAGGAACGCAGTGGAGTGGGGGGAAAACCTCTCTCCTCAGCAATTATAAAACTCTTTCTCTGCAGCTACTATTTTCTACTGGTATTCTACTGAAAGTGTCCCCTCTGCTGAGTCTGCTGTTCCCGAAACAGTATTTTCTGTCAGCAAATGACAGGAGACATTGCTTCTGGCAGGGCTGATGCAGTGGGAGGCCTGTAAACCTTAAGGAACTGTGCGGTAAAAGAATGTTTAAGGTCTGTTGGCTGCAAAGCAGGACTTTCCTAGTACATAATAGGAAAATAAGAGATTTAGTAGTGTATTAGAGTCATGATGGTATTTGACAGTTACTGTATGGTACAATAATGTTATCCCACTATACTCTTTCTTGCTCCGAGGGCTATAAATCTCTGTTTTAGTTACAAAGCACTATCTCCTTTTTGCTGCTTTTCTGTAAAAAGATGTGGCATATATGAAAGACATGGCTGTTGGACAATTTCATTTTGTTAATTCTCTCCATCTGAAAAGGAACAGTAATAGAGAGGAGGCAAAATGATCCTATGTCTCCTTAATATGCAAAACACTAAATGATTTAGTAAAGGTCCAATGGCTTTACATTAGGCATATATCACAGATATTCACAAAGTGTAATTAATTGAATCTATTGCACCATCACCCAAGGCATTTCCTTGTGAAGTCAGTTAGAAGAAATGGAACAATCAGGCAAACAAGAAGTGAGGGATTGTAGCAAAGAAGCACTATGAAAGTTTACCCCTGAATATTCACGAAAAAGAGGTATAGATCACAAATTTTGAAAAAGTCCCCCTCTTTGAAATGATTACTCCCAGACTTTCAGTCACTATGATCTCCAATAATAGAATTGAGTATTCTGGGCATAGGGTAAAATAAACCCACTTTCTCCAAGCTCTTGAATGACTAATGTCTCTACTCAGTTCATAGCCTATTCAACTCAAACTCTCATGTCTGTGAATGACTTTATAAACTTCTTCTAGTTAATGTGTTTCACTAGATACATTATATCAAGAATGGAGATTGTGTTGTACCTGGCACCTTGGCCAACATGTCAGGATTAATAGGAAATGCAGTCCAAGAAACTTTGGAGGGCTAAAACAAAATTCCCAGCACAGGTTCACAGGTGGGACATTCCACCAATGTATATGATTTCTCATGAGAAATGGTTGGTTGGCAAAAAGAGAACTTCCCAATCTTAACCACTTCACACAAACTAACAAAGAACACTGAAAATTGACTCATAAATCATTACTCTGACATATAACTAATAGCTTGGCTGCAGACAGTCTGAAATACTACATCTTCACATATGAACCTGACTGCATGTTAATGGCTTTTCACAGTCCCTTCACCATCCCAGGCCCATTTGATAAGGAGTCTAAGGACATGGAAGAAACTGTTCTCAGTGACTGCTCCCAAGTTCCAATACTCGATTCCACAAAAGGTCCAGCAGGGCCTTCCTTACTGTCTTTCTGCCAACAGACAAGTACCTTTTTTATTATGGCCACTGTTTCTATTCTAATTTATTGCAGAAGATAGAACTTTTAATGAAGGATATTGTGCTTCCATTTTATAATGTTCCAAATGTGTGTGTGTGTGTGTGTGTGTTTAAAAAACTTGTTTTAAATAGAACTGTGGTTCAATGCTCTCTTAACTTTTGCATTAATAAATATGTGCCTTTTTTGTAATTTGTTTTAAATGGTTATGAGACACTTTGATCCATGTGCCAGGAAAAAGGCAGGACATAAAAAAAACCCCAAGCATCCCTGTCCCAAAGACAAAGCTCTGAAAAAACCAACAACTGGAATTATAAATTAGAATAATCAATCACAAAATGGCACCTGCTTCTTTGCCTTCTCCTTTTTTTATTTCTGTCCTGTCTTATGTGGAGAACTTGAGCAAAGTGTGTTGATTTTCATATACACTATCTGGATCTCTAATCCTATAAATATGAGTCACCAAGAAAGTTTCGAAAGCATTTAGGTGCTGTTTTATTGTCCGAAAGCCTGGTCCCAAAACCATGTTTTTTTTTCCCCGAAAGCCAGGAGGGAGGGAGCAGATCTTACCTCATTTGGGAGTGTGTTCCATAGGCAGGGGGCCACAGCTGAGAGTGCCCTGTCTCTCGTCCCCACCAGATGCATTTGTGCCAGGAGCGAGAGCAGGGCCTCCCTGGATGATCTTAGATTACGAGGTGGGACGTAGGGGTGGATGCGTTCAGACAAGTAAGCTGGGCCAGAACCGTATAGAGCTTTGTTGCTGTTGTTACCTGCAATCAAGTCAGTTTTTATTTATGGATAGACTATGAATGAGACATCTCTTCATGAGCTCCATTCATGAACAATCCTACTCAGGTGTTGCATAAACAAGACTGGCTTCTTTTATGGAACAGAAATCAGGAGACAAAGCTCCATGTGCTGAAAGATGGAAACTTGCTTTATTTGCTTTAAAAGCCCAAGAAATTTTGGTTACTATCAGTAGGCCTTCCTAAGGGGCTACACACACATACATGGGAAATATTACAAAATATCCATGTAGTACATTAACAGCACAAAATAAGTTATATTCTGTAAAAAAATATACATTTCATTATACTACATAACAGTGCAATTTCTGGAGTTCATAACACTCCAGAGAAATGGACCATTAAACAATGACAATTAGAGACTATGATGTCTGGGTATTTATTAATGGACTCAGGTATTCAGGAAAGAAACTAATGTAGGAATATGTAAAATAATGTAATCTATACATTTTTAGAAAATATAATTCATTCTGTATTATGCTTGTTATTGTACTTAACAAAATTATATATGTGTTTTAGTGAATCCTCTAAGGAATGCTGACTCTCATAGTGACTGAAACAGATAAGAATTTTTAAAACAAATAAAGTGAGCATTTTTCAGCATGTAGAGTTTTCTCTCCTGGTTTGCTTTGACATTTCACACATGTTCACTATTTTTTCTTTATTGAACAAAACCCACATTTATGTGGGCATTAGCGACTACTGCCTCCCACCAGCAAACCCAATTACGACACATGCACACAGTGTTGGGATGACAAAACGCATGCTGCTTGGTGCGGTCTTGTGCAGCCTTAAGGTGACTGCCCAACGCTTGGCGGCTGGCTGGCTCCAGCCAATCAGGGGGCTAACAGAAGCTGCGTTTGACTGGGCAGCTGCCCAGCTGGCAGGAACTTTCCTGTTGCCAAGGTGGATCTGGGAAGGAGAAGCCCCCTGCCAGTGCAATGGCAGGTGGGAAGGCACCTGTCACTGCAGCATTTGCACCCAGTAAGTCAGTCAGAGCATCTCCCAAATTGGAAATTAAGGATTTGTCCAACTCTGAAATACACTCTTAATCTTTGATTTTGCATAATTGGTTCTTCCATCAAGAGAGCTCTCTAAGTAAGACCAGAATCAGCCATTCTAAGGCTAGCAATTGAATACCAGCCTATCATCAGATTAAACTCTTTCTTCTCCCTGTTTTTGATTTAAATCTGCTTGAGTAATATGCTTTTGCCCAGTTGAAAATCTCTGACTGCAGGCTGTGGAGAAAATGTTTCATCGCACGTATCTCCACAGGCAGCCTTCGGCAGCAAGTATTCTTACTCTATATTGAAGAGACCATATGAATAATAGAAACAGTAACAACAACCGGCAAACATTTGGCATTGAACAACACTCTCCGGTTGGCAAAAAAGGACCCACAACAAACAATGTGAGCATTCAAAAGCTCCTTATCTGACTATTGTGAGTAATTAAACCGCATTTATTTAGCCTTCTTATCAAGAGGCCAGAATACTGATCCCTTTCCTATGGCTGGAAACCAATAGTTCAAAAAGGCAACACTGGTGCATAGCTGAACAAACACCAGGGCTGACTTGAAAACATCCTTCTGCAACTCATCATATATACTACAAAGGAGGACCCTACAGGCAAACAAAAATATACAAGATCAAGCCTTACACTGAGGAGTATGCTAAGAAAAGGCTAGCTTACAAGCAGTGCTCAAGTGAAGAGAGCCTGTGGCAAAATGTCCATAAAGGAGGGAGAGTAAACACTTGATTTATGACATTACTGTGCTTTTTATTCATAGAATGACATACCAGCACACAGCACAAGAAATAGCAGTCTATCATAATTTGACCTTCCAATTTAATTCTATTTTTAGAAAGATTAATATTTCTGACATAAATCCAAGTGCTACTGGCAACAAGTGTAGACCCATTAAATCAATTTTTGATTGGTTAAACAACACATGTGTAAATCCCAGAGATTCGGTGGATCTACATAAACTGAGCTAATAATAATAATAATAATAATAATAATAATAATAATAATAATCTTTATTTATACCCCGCCACCATCTCCCCAACAGGGACTCGGAGCGGCTTACATGGGCCCAAGTCCGAACAACAAACCAAAATATAAAAATACAAATTGAAGTAAAATAAACAACATAACATTAAAATATAAAACATCAAAACACATAAAACAATATACACAAAACAAAGAAAACCAAACATAATGACAGAGAGCAGGCCGCATGTACATAAAATGATTTAAAAACTCCGGGTGAGATAAGGGGGCAGAAATAATTGTAAGAGAGAACTCATAGAGAGACAGGAAATAAGCAAACCTTTGTACATGAGGGGGGGGGGGACTCCTGGAACAAGAACATTGAGGGAGCAATAGCATAAAATTATATGGCTACTCTCCAAAAGCGCAACGACAGAGCCAGGTCTTGAGACTCTTTTTAAAGGTTTCTAACGTAGGGGCTTTCCTAATCTCTCCGGGCAATGAGTTCCAGAGTTGGGGGGCCACAGAGGAGAAGGCTCTCTCCATTGTGCCCACAAGGCGGGTCTGCGAGACTGGCAAGGGTGAAAGGAGGGCCTCGCCTGAAGATCGAAGAGTTTGCCTGGTTCATGGAGAGAGATACAGTCATGAAGGTAGCTGGGTCCCAAACCGCTTAGGTCTTTATTGGTAAGAACCTGTACCTTGAATTGGGACCAGAAGATGAACGGAAGCCAATGGAGCTCCTTAAACAGGGGGGTTGATCGCTTGACTGAGATATTAAAAGTAACTCTTTTAATGTCTCAACTAGCTGTGCCCTGCCACACGTTGCTGTGGCCTATAGTAAAACTTATCAAAGTTGAGGTAGATATCTGGACTATTATGAAGGAGAGGTAACTACCTATTCCTTCCCCCTTTTCCTCCCCCTTTCTCTACGCCGTTTTGTGAGCGTGTTGTTGTGTTGTTTTTCATTTTGAGTAGATATGTTTGTACCTTGTGGGTTGTGTTATGGGCACGGGGATTTTAGTTAAGTTTCGTTGGGGGATTTTTGAGTATTGTTGTTTTGCCGTTTTGTGAGTGTGTTGTTGTGTTGTTTTTCATTTTGAGTAGATATGTTTGTACCTTGTGGGTTGTGTTATGGGCACAGGGATTTTGGTTAAGTTTCGTTGGGGGATTTTTGAGTTTTGTTGTTTTGCCGTTTTGTGAGTGTGTTGTTGTGTTGTTTTTCATTTTGAGTAGATATGTTTGTACCTTGTGGGTTGTGTTATGGGCATGGGAATTTTGGTTAAGTTTCGTTGGGGGGTTTTTGAGTTTTGTTTCCTCGTTGGATGCCCCTAACAAATTTATATATATAGATAACTTGCTAAGAGATTTCATAAAATGCTTCAGATTGTGCAGACGGCGAGTATGTCATTTTTCCGATTATGGCATAAAAGAATTTCTATACGAATATAGATCCTTTCAAGCATTTGGCCACACATGTTACTAATATCCATTTCCTCTGCAGTGCGTGTTGTATTTAGATATTTCTCTGGGAAAGGGTCTAAAATAGCTATTGAAAAGATGAACAAATCTCTCCATCTCACTCATTCATTATTCCACCCCACCCCTCAAAAAAGAGGGTTTTTATATGCAGAGGGAACATTTATATAGTAATGATTCAGTGTGCACATACTGTCTATTAGAAGTGTGAATTTTTTTATTTACCTCATAATTCGGATCAAATTTGTTAAATTTTGTACTTACAAGGAAATATCCGATACGTGGGTGTAGCCTGAGTCAAAAATTTAAGAACTGAAACTTACTCCATACTTTTTTGTTTTAGTTTTGTAAATCACAGAAGGATCCCAAAGTCTGTTTCCTTTTCAGCACAAGGAAGCAAAGCAAAGCCAAAATGGCTGCTTCCATGCCTTGCCTTGCCTTTTCCCTGAATTAGAAAGAGAGCAGTGTTTGCTGGGAACAGCACATAACTCTGGGAAATGTAGTTTGGGAAGGGAGGAGGTCTATGCAAGAGAATTCAAAAGGGACTGCCCTAAACTACATTTCCCAGAATGCTTCAGCATCAGAAAGCACCAAACAGGGTAGTGGAGAGAGAGAGATTTGTTCCTCCCTAACAGCATCCAGTGAGAGTATTGATGGTGCCCTTCTGCCTGGAAGAAAGGGGTTGGACCAAATGGCTCTTGGAGGACCCTTCCAACCCTAGTATTCTATGAAAATGTAGAATTGGTTAATATTGGTTTATACTGATTAATATGAGAGACATTCAATGAGATAGCCATTACTGCTTTTTTTAAAATGTTTTTGTCATTTTTTTAAAAAAAATCCTAAAATCAGTAGATGCATAAATATTTCTGAAAGTTGAGGGAAAATATCCCCTGTTATCTCCTGTCATTGTATAGAAATGACAAGAGATAGTTTTTTTTAAACAAAAATGTTGTTGATAAAAACTTGGAAATTTCCTCCAAAATCTGTGAATAAGTGAAACATTTTGAAATTTGATGGGCTAACAGTAGTAAATGATTTCTACTATTTCACCCCAAAAGCTTTAAAAATGATTGAGAAAGGAGCCCTTGAAATTTCCCCAATTATAGTAATTTATTTGCAATTACTGTAACAAAATAGTAATGAAATTTCATTAATCTCATTATAGTAACAATTTTCTCACTAAAAATACTTTAGAAACACTTTAGAAGTGAAATCCTAGCATCCCGGAGTTTTGTAATGAGTTTTGAACCATTTTTAAAATGGATTGCACATCCCTACTGCCTATCCATTTCTAATCTCTACTATAACCAATATGTGGAAGTCAGTGTGGGAAAACGGAACATTGTAATTACTGAACAAGTTGTCAGCTGATGTTTTGTTAAAAGACACATACACTTATATGTGTGTGTGTTTCTTTGTGTATGACTATTTTATCTTGTTTAACCTTTCTCAGATGGAAACAAATGTTCATTAAGATTTCATATGGGATCTTTCCCTCTAAGGACCTCAGAACAAAAGCCGATGTATTTGCCATGCATTATGGTGAATTTGTGAGGTCCTGGAAGGGAGTGTGGAGAACCCGCTGCTCCACGCCCCACATTGTCCGATCTACATCTGCTCCCATCCCACTGAGGGAAGCATCACTGCCCGGCTTCCCCCATTGCTCCAAAGCAATGGAGGAAGTTTTCCATGTTGCCACTGTGGTGGAATATGCTGTTTGTTCTCCCCCTTTATCACAGAGCCCAGCTGGAAATGCCCCTTTAATGGGATCCGTAGTGAAAGGGGAGAGAAAGCGGTGTACAAGTTGGAAATCAGCCAGTCTCATGAGGTTGTAATTGAGCTCAATGTCACCTCCCATTAGTGTCTTCAATATGTAAATGCATTGAAAATGAAAGGAAATGATATTATACTCCAAATCATGAGTAACAGTATAAGTCTGGCCTAAGAGAAAATAAAGAGCTTCTGTAAATCAGCTCATCTATATTTGATATTTAATGGTATATAGAGCATGGTGTTGGATGAACTTTTAAAAATGTGGACATCATCAATTTTAACAGATAATGGCTTTGGAATAGGATTCTCTCCCCCCCCCCCCCCTTCATGCCAGCTACAACTTGATTTAGCCTCTCATAAGGTGCAGTGTAATGATAGAACCTTAGGGTCACAAACAAAGCTACTCAACAGGGGGAGGATGTCATAGAAATGTTCTATCAGAGCAATAATAAAACTTTAATTTAGAGGAATGCTGACAACTGCAACTGCTTCAAAAAAAAAGAAGAAGCAAAAAGAAGAAGCAGAGAACAAGAGATAATACCATGCTAGAATGCTAAATCATTTCAGAAAAGTCTCTGATTCAACTGAAGGGGAAAAAAAGAATTAAAGGGAAAATCTTTCATGCTTTTCATCTAGGAAGGAAACAGTAAATTCTCTACAGCCGAATGTCCAAGAGCTTGTTTCCACTTCACAGACACAGTCTTGAATTAGTTTTCAACCTAAGTTTTGAATGTCTATGTATACACTTGGGGGGGGGGGGTGTGCAAATCCTGACTGGGTTATTCTTCTGCACAAACATATTCTCCTCACCACAAAATGACAGTATTGTTTTTGTCTGGGCTGGGGATGTTTTTCTCCTTTTCAAGTGCATTTTTCTGGAAAATGTGCAAAATTGAAAAATGGAAGAAATGTCAGTTTTCATGGCAAAGTGAAAATAATACCACTGGTTTGCTGTTTGTGTCTGTGTGATAAATCATCCTTTCCTTTTATTCTTATGGTGTGTGTGCTCTTAGCTTTACAGTGGAAAAGGCCTAGTTTTTCACTGAGGCATTTTGTGCAAAATGCAATGTATACAGAGTACTTCAAAATGATGGACTGAATTTCAAAGCAGTATATTTCACAATAGTGCCATCTTACAATTACACAAAAAGTAACAAACAGTTATCAAGTTATCAAGTTTTACTAAGCATTTTGAGTCAGAAAGAAATCTATAAAATAATCCTGCAAATGAAGAATCTCTCACTAGCCTTATGTATTGGGGTCGCCATTTTGTGAATGATTGAGGCTAGGGTCTGTTTGTGCACTGGGAGAGGCATCTGGCAGTAATTCATTGAAACTCTATTCCCACCCTTTCAAGTGATAAGAGGTTCATTCATTGGTGGTTTGTGGTTGCAAAGATATAACAATTTCAAATCAGGTCCATCATTTTAAAATAATGAGGAGGATGGGGAAGTCTTGGTGTTGGCTTGGAGTACACCTGCTGGAGGCAAGATCTTTAACCCAAAATCTTAAGACTATCATTATTTTTGCATCCTTAAATCCTAATTGGTAAATTTATTATTATTTCCAAAATTGTCTTTAAATGAAGGTTAACACAAAAGAGTTGAAGAAGGTAGCTTTGATATGCCCTGTTCACATTTAAGGAATAGTCAGTCATTGATAGATCAGTGTGTGTGTGTGTGTGTATATATATATATATATAGAGAGAGAGAACCAATTTATATTGGAGACATTAATTTTATTGTATATTTTATTGTATACTGATTAAGTCCATTTATATTGAAGAAATAGATATGGCATTATTGAATTTAATTCTCTGAAGGTATATACAACTGCATGCTGATCTTTTTTTCTTGTGGCACTAGTATAATAAAGGTGACATTATCTTTCCATTGATAAAATTGCACTAAAAACAAAGTGTACCACTTTTATTTGACAGATCATATAAGTCAAAATCAATGACTACCTTTTGTGACATGTGGATAAAAGCTGTTTACAAGGAGGAACTAATTTGAAATTGGTTCTCCAGGCCCACTTGAATAGGATGCCTCCAGATATTTGTTCTTTATGTTTATTATACCTAAGATTGCATCTGTACAGAAAGTCATGAGTGAATGTCTATGATAAATTCTTTTATCTAGTTATCTATGAAATATAACAAAGAAATATAACAAAGTTATATATAACAAAGTTGACTCCAGAAAAATGAACATTTCCTGCCTTTATCTTCATAAAATGAGATTTTCCCATGAAACTGCTTTGATTGCAGCAGAAGCCACCACAAGGAAGTAAATTCCAATAATAGCTAGCATCTGCATAGCACTATTTTTGTAATGTGGGACTTGAGCTCTACTTCCCGTGGATCCAATTTAATAAAAATGAACTTTTTTTGGCAGAATAGGGACATCTAGCAGAATTGGTTTCCCTACCTACTACACTCTTGGAGGAGTGATCTTTCAGGGAGGGCAAAGGGCTTAAGGGTTATGGGGAGAAAGTTTCCATTGAAACAACCACCACAATGTAGGTTATCTATGAACCTCCTCACATAGCCTGCTCAGGCTGAGCCATTGCACCAGAAATAGGGAAGGCATGTGCGTTGTGGCTCATGGCACCCCATGGGCCTTCCCTCCTCCCTTTATCACATGGTGGGGTTGAGAGAGGGTGTTTTGGCACCCTTTCCCTCCCCCCATCAGATGGCAGAATGAGTGGCAACATGCATTGCCCCACCACCCTTTCCTCCATCACATAGGAAAATGGTGAGGAAACTGTGGATAGTTCCATTGGAGCTACCCAAAATACATTTTCCTCCCTGTAGTATTGGAGGAAGTGAGTCCTGTCCTTGTTGCAAAGCAAAGTGGTGAGAAGAGGTGGCAGGATGTGCGTGTGTGTTTTTAGAGAGAAGGCAAAAAATGGTATAGATATATAGCAAAATGCATTTATAAATACATTCATTTTTCACAATGCATAGTGATGAAAAGAGATTTTTCTTTCTTTTTCAACAGTGGCCCAGAAGACAACACCCTCTCTTGATACATGCTTTTCATTATTGATGACAAACCTACTTAAAAAATGATATAACTTATCTGTTCATAAAAATAAGGCGTTATAGTTTTTTTTAATTGTATGTAAATTCTGGTCCTAGTAAGGTTTGAATTCTTCTACTCAATAGTAACCTGTAGAGAAAGAAAAAACTGCTGGCAATGATTGTATATGTATTGTTTCTCCCTCTATGTTTGTATATCATATGGTGTGTCATGCAAAAGTTACTTTCCATCCTCTTCATGTTCAATTCTAATAAAAGTGGAACATGATAATACTAGTGAAACATTGTTTAGATAATGGCTCAGCTTATCTTAAAAGGTAGCTATTTCTGTTAGGCGACAATAAGCTTAAATCCCTAAATCCATTTTGTATGCTTTGAATATTTCTGTTCTATCTTGTCCATAATCAGTAGGACCAGGTCTAATTTATGAAAATTGCCTGGGAATTGGAAAATATCAAGACTATCAGGTGAAGTGATTGGAAATCACATGATTACTTATATTGTATTATATCAGAAAAATATTTTAAGGGATTTTTATATGTAAAAGAATGGAAAACTTTATAAGATATGATTCGTTCATCTAATACGGAATCCTCCAAATGAATTCTCTTTCTCTTTGATAATTCTATCATGCTTCTCTTGTGTATTTTGGAATTACAACTTATTTATCTATCTATGTATGTATTTATTAATTGAAATCACCTCTCTCATATTCCTAGAATAGTGTATGAAAATAGCATGAGCATGATGTACTGGCCCGAGTACTGGACAATGACTCTGGGGACCAGGGTTTCATTTCCCACTCAACCAAGGAAGTGGCCACTGGGTGGCTTTGAGCAAGTCACACACTCTCAGCCCCAGAAAACCCTGTGATGAGTTTTCCTTAGAGTCACCATAAGCCAGAAACCCTTCGAAAGCACACAAGAAAAAGTACTGAATGGCTAAGTGGCAAAATGCAATGAAACTGAGTGGTATAACCAATACTGTAAATCACCATCATTAATAAATGATGGTGATTTACAAATAAAATATCTTAACTTGGTATAAAATATCAAATAAAATATCTTAACTTGGTATAAAAAAGAACACAGAGTTGTTGGTTATGCCTGCTTTGTGAGATAATTTCAAAGTAAGATTCCACCACAGAGATGGCTGTTTTTATGGTGCCAGGCATAATGTTCTCTCAGTGAAGATACCTGAAAAAAAAAGCCTTACTTAGCAGGCTTAATGCCCAAGTGGAGTAATCTAAGAGGACACTTGGACCTCAAGCCATTAAAGAGTTTAAAGGTTGTGTTGGAAACCAATTCCACTTAGATGGCTCGACAAGCATTTTAGCAGGTAAAATCTGTATCAGTTGAAGTTTTAAAAATATGATTGAATGGCACATAGAACACATCTCTGAAATACAGAATACATAAATTAATGACTTGACAGCTCTTTCATATCAACTACCTGGGTGTTGGATCACTTGTTGACTGGAACATAGGACAACATTTTATCATTGATGTTTAGATACCTGTCATGAAAATGATGATCCACGGGAATGTATAAGCAGAGTTCTTGTTGTTTTCAGCAAAATAGACACACACACACACACACAATTATTTTCTCATAAATTAAATGATTAAATTGTTCAGTGACATCCTACATCACTTACTTAGCCATGAAGGAGTAACTAAATAACACTGCCCCCAAATCTACCTTAGCAGCAACTTGCATCAGGAGGTGAAAGCCTGCTCAGCTGACAACTAGGGTGCAAGTCAATGATATTTCCAGCCATCTCACACCAGCATATGGGGCTGTGATGAAAAAATGCAATAGGTAATCCTGCTTGTAATTATTGCAGTCTCAATTGCTTGTGGTAGGGTACTGGAAATATAATTTTCATGTGTCCTGATCACTAGATGAACAGACTATTGCAACCATGACTGTTAAGATGGGGAGGGTTTTTTTTTTGGGGGGGGGGGTAATTTACAATCATAGCAATAGTGTCACAATCACAAATATGGAACAATTATGGATCCATAACTCTGGGTTTTGAATAAATATCCATAATGCAGAATGCTAACCATCACATTCCAAGTACAGTACCTATTTTAGGTTTATGTATTCAATTGTGTGTATGTGCCTGTGCGCCCAATAGTTTTTATGTAAGTACCAAGTAAATAATTCAACAGTGGCATACCTTATCTAAGAAGATAGCCAATCGGAATGCTCCCCCCCAAAAAGCAAGGCTAAATGGTATCTGAAATAGTTATGTAAACTATTTGGCTGTTTTACAAGTATATTTGTTGTTTGTACCTCACTTTCCAATGCAATTAAGGACTGAATTTATGCATGGTATTTCTGCTTGTCCTTTTGCAATGTGAAGGAATAATAAATGTGAACAACTGGCACATTTCAGCATGGTTGCAAATTCTGCATGTTCTCCTCTGTGAAAGATACTTCATATGTGAAATTCTGTCGTATGTACCAAACATTTCTTTGCCCATAAAGAAAAATAAGGAACACTTTCTGCATTGTAAGCCAAACATTTCTTCAAAGCTATTGAATCAAGGCCTTAAAAGCTTATAGATAATATTTATTACTCTGATGATTATGGCTACAACTCTCTGTGTTACTATTGTTAAGATAATGGAAGAACAAATGAACTCAGAAACCATTATAAGATATGAATGGCTAAACAGAACACCACATACAAACAATTGAGCTTTGGTGATAACACCCAGAAATTATAGCCTATTGACAGGCACGTAATGTAAGAATTCTTACACCAATTTGATGAGGATGAAAAAAAAATAAAATGTATAAAGGAAATGTTAGTAATAACCTCGGCTGAAATTGAATTTTAGGTTACAAGCATCTCTGTTGCATAAAATTCCTTGGAGGTTTTAATGATCATAAACATTAAGATTCACAGCTTTTAGTTACATCTTCAAGTTAATATCATCATTAAAATATAGTTCCATAACCATTCTAGTGTTTCCACTTGCTCCATCCTGATATGCCACTGCACCTAGCAATAAAAAGTAGCGGTTTTCAAAGACATTAAGCAAGGCATTATTTTTCTGTACCTTAGACTTTCACTAGATTTGGTATTACATTGTTTTGAATGCTTGGCTAAGATTTAGCTATTGGTATCTTTATTACTACTGATATTTGTAACTGTTATTATGACTTCTTTGGTGCCTTTTTCAAATTAAAAAACTAAACAACTAAAAAATTGTTAAAAAAATAGAAATAACATGTCTATAACATGACACATTTACCCAAGCATAACAAAGCACAGGGATAAAGAATTAGCTTAACACTAATGTTGTTGTTGTTGTTGTTGTTGTTTTAGTTCGTCTTTAGCTTAGTTCACTTTGTGTCCACACAATGAGTTGTATATGGAAACGTTGGTATTTCAGGTAGGTATACATATTTTCATTTGTTTCATGCAAAAATGAATAATTGCAAATGTTTTCTTTCTGCAGAGCCTTTATGCCATTTTTCATAATTTTGGTCTCCTTATAAGACTTGAGTATGAAATTTTCTTCAGTGAAAAAAGCTTGAGGGTTTTTTTTTGTTTAAAAATATTCAATATTCAGGCTCGGTTGGCGGGGACGAGAGACAGGGCCTTCTCGGTGGTGGCCCCTCGGCTGTGGAACGCCCTTCCCACGGACATTAGATTGGCTCCATCACTAATGGTATTTTGGAGAAAAGTGAAAACCTGGTTATTTGAACAGGCGTTTGAATAGGCAGTGCAACGAATATAGGAACGGAACAACGGATGACGAGTTTGGATCATGTTTTCAGTTATGAAACGCCAGTGAGTGGTTATTGTCGTTAATTGATTAGTCTGTTATTGTGTTAATTGTTTTTAAATATCTTGCTGTTGCATTGAATTTTTGCTACTACTGTTGTTAACCGCTGTGAGTCACCTAAGGGCTGAGAACAGCGGTATACAAATAAAGTAAATAAATAAATAAATAAATAAATAAATAATATCCCTGTCAAGACCTAGAAGCCTTAAGTAGAGCCAAACACAAAATAAAGAGTTCAAACACAGCTTTATTATGCAAAAATAGTCTTTCAAAGCACTTAACTTCAGTGCAAAGAGTCAGAGCAGCAATTTGGCATCAAAAACAAATTGATACCAACAACAAAAATATAACCCGGATTATAACGCTGTTTAATCCGGATTAAATTCAAGGTTCAGCAATCTGCTCAAAAATTTACACAGTACAAAAACACAGTCACAGAAGATGGAAAACGGAGTCCCAAAATGATGCAATGTTCAAACACAAAGTTAGCAATGTTTAAAGTCTGAAAAGCCAAAAGCAATAGTCAAACCGGTCCGTGGTCAAGCCGTTGAGTAATGTAAACACTGGAACGCAGGAACACTGGAAGCTGTAGCCCAAGGACCCAAGCTCGAGAGTTGGCAGTAACAAAGATTTATGTCCCACAAACACACTTTGCCTTCTGCAAAGAGCCATACATTTTGAGCCCACTTTTATCCTACAACTCCTCATTAGAGGATGATGAGCTCCCCACCCTTTCCTCATCGCTCACAGCTGCATCCATCCCCGCAGCTGAACCCGAGCGCGCATCCCTCCACCTCTGCCAGCGTCTGCCAAGAATTAGATCTTGCCAAGTGCTCCCCGGTTGCCAATCCCCTGTGAACCCCTCAAATTCATCACTGGAGGTGGGTTGGTTACAAATGTCCCTAATCTGTTGAACACGGGTCCAATCCAGCTCCTCCTCCTCTCCCATATCACTCTCAGACCCATCACTACTTTCAAACCCCATGAAATCCTCATCCTCCGTAGGAGCACTAAGTATTTCCCGGATGCGCTTCCTCTGAAGCTCCTCATCGGACTCCGGATCGCGAGTAGCCCTCTTTACTCCCCTGTTTTCCTCCCCATCCCCCATTGCACAATCGGAGAAGCCCTCAAACGTCTCAGAATCACTTGGGGCCATGATTATTTCCCTAATGTGCTTCCGCTGTTGTTCCTCCTCTAACTCCTGCACAGACCTCTTCTCCCTTCTACAAGTAGTAGTAACGTTACCATCACGCTGAACTACAACAATCCCTGTTCAAATAATTGTTTTCTGTGTAAAACTCAGAAAGTTTTTTTTTTTGTGTGCAAATGAATTTGGCACACAAATACAAGGGCTGAACATATGAAACATCTTACAATGATTTACCATTTTGTTTGCAGTGTCTCAGATGATTGAGATACTCTTATTTCCAAGGAGAAAAAAAAAATAGTATATCCTTAGTAAAGGTAAAGGTTTCCACCTGACATTAAGTCTAGTTTCTGTCTGACTCTGGGGTGGTGCTTGTAAAGGTCCCTTACCTTTTGCAGCCAGGATTGCAGGGCCTAGTGTAAGTCTGCCAGCTAGTTTGCAGATTAGGTGGGCCTGGCGAAGCAGCAGTAGCCATTTTAGATCAGGGAAGGCACCGTCTTAGTGAGAGTTTAGAGAGGGGGCGTGTCTTAGGCCTGAGTCAGCAGAGATCGACCAGGATTGGTTTAGAAAAGGAGGCGGAGTTTAGAGAGGCTTGGAGGGAAAACGGGCTTTTAAGTGAGAGAAAGGGGGAGTTGAAGATGAGGTTTTGAAGAATAAGGATGTTTTAGAAGTTTGTGGTGGTTTAAAGGTTAGGATAGGGCAAAGTTTGCCAGTGGTTTGCCAGCAAGTCAGTGGAAGCAAACTGTCAGCTATTAGAAACATAGCTGGGGTGTAGCTAGATAGGACTTAGGTTAGTGTATCTAAGCTACAGAAGAAATCCTGACAGAGATTTAGTTCCTGTTAAGTTTTCTTGTTAGTGAAAAGAAGAGAAGCAACTTTACTGTAACAAAGATAGAACTATTTCATGTAACCGTTACGCATTCAAGTCAAAAGCCAAAAATTCTCTGTAACAGCCAAGATATTGAACTGCACTTACTTTCCTGTTTTTTCAATCAATAAACTTTCATTGATTATTTAAATTTAAAAGCCTGACTCAAGTGTGCCTCTGTGCCTGAAGTTTCCTAAACAATCTCTACTGGTTTAAAAGAACAATAAGAAGACAACAGTGTCTGGTGGCCCCAAAATAGATCTTAATATTTGACAGCTAGAGAGTTCCTTTTACATTTGGTGGCAGCGAAAGAAACCTAAAATATACCCCTCAGGCATCATAATTGGATCCAGTGATGTGGGATTGATTATAGTATATCCCCATCTTTATAATTGGTATACAGCGAAGTGGGGGATCCGATATTGATTGGATCTCCTCGAAGCAACATATCTTTATAGTGCTCACCTCTATTTCTAAACCAAAGAGCCGGCCTTTTCCATAGATGCCTCCAAGGTCATCTGACCGTCATGACTGCATGGAGCATCGTTATCTTCCTGCTGGAGAGGTACCTATTGATCTACTCACATTTGCATGTTTTCAAATTGCTAGGTTGGCAGGAGCTCGGGCTAACAGTGGGAGCTCACCCTACTCCCCAGATTTGAATCACCAACCTTTCGGTCAGCAAGTTCAGCAGCTTAGCAGTGTAGCAGGTTAACCCCCTGCGCCACTGGGGGCTCCAGAGTATATCCTTATGATTGCCCTGTTTATATCCCTCTTTTCATAATCTTGTGCAATACTAAGCCATAAGTGATGAAAGGTGGAAACATTTGCCACCTCATTACAAGTATTGTTCTTGTTATTTGCCATCATGTCAACTTTCACTTATGGTCACTCAAAAAATGAAGAAATCAAGATCCACAGTCATCAACTGCCTTCCGTGTGTCTTGCAAGCCTTGAGCTTCCTTGACTGAATCAATCCAGTTATAGTATTGAAGAGACTGAGGGCCCTTCCACACAGCCCTATATCCCAGAATATTAAGGCAGGCAGTCCAACATTATCTGAGTGTGGACTCAGATAACCCAGGTCAAAGCAGATATTGTGGATTTTTCTGTCTTGATATTCTGGGATATAGGGCTGTGTGGAAGGGCCCTCGGTTTCTTCAATACTATAACTGGATTGATTCAGTCAAGGAAGCTCTGGGTTTGCAAGACACACAGAGGGCCCTGAGATTTTACAAGCATGAAATTAAAAGAAGAAAATTTTGAGAATGTATTAAAAAGTGGAGAGGAGGGAGTGAAAGGAGTTAAGCAATTGGGAAGAGATAGCGTTTCTAGGCACAGGGGAAAAGGTGTGTGGAAGGTGAAAAAGATCAGAATGACCTGGAGGAGATGGGAGTGAGAAGCACAGGAAGAGGAAAAGCAGAGGAAAAATGTTTTTGGGGAAAAAAAAACAGAAACAGAGAAGCACCAAATTGAAGGATAGAGCTGGGAGGGAAAGGTTTGATTGCATGTGTGCATGTTTACTTCAATCACTCTGGTCAGTTATAAAACCTATGATTCAGATCAATCTAGTGTGGCACTCCACTCTTACTATTTTGCTCATACCTTAGTGTTATACTGCAGATTTAACTATTGTATTTTAATCTCCTCATTTCGAGTGTCTGATTGGAAATATATATTAGAGATATTTGGGTGTTGAGTCTCAACAGTATGATCTCCCTTTTTTCTACTGCTTTCCCAAACATTGGGTGCATTGAATTAATGCAGTCGGACACTACTTTAACTGCCCTGGCTGCATAGTATGGAATCCTGAAAGCTGTAGTCTGGTGAGGCACCAGAACACTTTCACAGAGAAGACTGAAAACCTCATAAAACTACAATGCCCATAATTCCATAGAATTTGGCCATGGCAGTTAAAGTGGTGTCAAACTGCATTATTTCTGCAGTGTAGATGCACTGTCAGTGTTTGAATCACAGTCCACTGTTTATTATGAAACCTTAGTGCAGCTAACACTGTCTGAGAATCTCTCAAAGGCAGAAAACGTCCATTAGTTATCAGGCAGCTTTAACTCTTTTAAAAAACTGGCTTCATACATTTCAAAGTCTGTAGTATCTATAACCTCTATACTTCAGTTAACTTCCCCACACCCACACAGAATCAGGGATAATTGGCTAACAAAAGTAAGCATTCAGCTAACATTGTTCATAATACCTATAAACAATTTGAGGGATGATTTTTCCTAACCTAAACAAATTCAACAGAAAACCTAACTGAAAATCCCATGCCAGAAGTTTTGAAAATTATTTATTTATTTCCAACATATATATATAGTAAAATTCAATGCCTCACATACATAAAAACCTAACATTAAACAATAATAACATGCAGCTATCAATTAAATCATAAAAATGCAACAACATTTAAACACTAAAATGTGGAGTATTAATATAAACGTTAAAATCACGTTGAAATAAGCATATATGGAAAAGCTTTTTTTCTTGTTGCTGAGACTGCTTTTTGTCACTAGATGAGACATCAATGTAATAGTTAAGGCAGTTATTTAGTATTGAGTGAGAAAAGACTGTAACATGTTGTTCATGAATATCAATTTGTGCCATTCATAAATTCAAAAGATTTGAAACTTTAGGATAGATTTCTGAGTCTTGTGTCAATTACCTGGGACAGCTAGTGTGGTATAGTGGTTGCACTGATGGAGTAGCATTGGGAAGACCTATGTTCATATCTGTATTTTCTTTTTTATTTTGTGGTCTCAGCCCAATCCTTCTCCCCTCCATCTCCTTCCTTTCTCAAGATCCTTCCCACTAAGCAATTGTTGGTAGATGGCCCTGTAGGCTGAAGGATTTCCAATTGAAGACTTAAATCTTGTTCTTAGTTCCTAGTAAGAGAAATTGCACAGAACTGATAAATCTTAACATCTGCTGATATACCAAATGGTTATTGATTAAAGTTGAACCCAACAAAAAGAGTTAGAATCCTAGAATAATAGAGTTGGAAAGAGACCACATGGGCCATCTAGTCCAACCCCCTGCCATATCAGGGATGGAATGTGCAGCTTATCAGATGTTGTTGAATAGCAGTTCCCCTCATCTTTGGCCATTGCCTATTCTGGTAAGGGTTTTGAGGGCTTTCAGTTCAACATCCAATTCCAACCACCAGGCCCATAACCAGGTTTTTTTAATTGGGGGGTGAGTTTCATTTGGGGGGACTGTGTTTGATTCGGGGGGGGGGGGCTGAGGATCTACCCTAGCAAAGCTTTTGTATTGTTATCCCAATACCCCCATGCATATGGGATATATTGAGCATGGTGATCAGATCATGATATAAATAAACATAACAGTTTAAATAATGTACCAGTAAGGCCTTCTTGCGGACCACACTGAGATTTTTTTTTGGGGGGGGAGCCCCTCAAGCCCCCCCCCCCCAGCTACATGACTGCCAACCACAGATTCAGACCCTTATTTTCCCAACCCTGAAATGCAATTTTTTCAGCTCATGTAAAATTGTAGCTCTTGGGCCTCATCACACTATCCAATTATAACATTATGATTTCTCTTCAACAGTTAGGATCGCTTCTTATGAAAACCAGGAATTTGTAATTTGGTGAGTCACTAAAGTTTTCAAGCTGATAAGTATGAATCCCTCTACCTTAGCTGGAGTGAAATCACAGTGTTACAAGAGTTGTAGTGTAAAATTGCTGAATTAAGTTGTAAGCCAAATTAGTGGGACTCAATTGGGCTATTTTATTTATTTATTTATTTATTTCATTTACTTATACCCCGCCCTTCTCACCCCGGGGGGGTCTCAGGGCGGCTTACAGAGGAGGCACAATTTGATGCCTAAATCAATTGACAGCAATACAAAGTACAAAAAACAATTCAACAGTTAAATTAAAACATCAATGCATAATAAAATATTAAAACAATCTCATGCTTGGGGTCAGAGTCCATATGTCCATTCCATTCCATTTGTCCTTGTCTATCGTCAGATCCTTAATTTAGTTGCCAGTGTGTCCAAAGGCTTGGTCCCAAACCCAGGTCTTCAGTTTTTTCCTGAATGTCAGCAGGGAAGTCGCCGATCTAATCTCCCCGGGGAGTGAGTTCCACAGGTGGGGGGCCACCACTGAGAAGGCCCTGCTCCTCGTCCCCACCAACCTCACTTGTGAGAGTGGCGGGGTTGAGAGCAGGGCCTCCCCAGAAGATCTTAAACTTCGAGGTGGGATGTAGAGGGAGATCCGTTCGGACAAATACACTGGGCCGGAACCGTATAGGGTTTTGTAGGTCAAAACCAGCACTTTGAATTGTGCTCGGAATTGGATCGGCAGCCAGTGGAGCTGACGCAGGAGGGGGGTGGTATGCTCCCTGTACGCCGCTCCGGTGAGCAATCTGGCTGCTTCTCGCTGGACTAGTTGAAGTTTCCGAGCAGTCTTCAAAGGCAACCCCACGTAGAGTGCGTTGCAGTAATCCAACCGGGATGTGACAAGAGCGTGGACCACCGTGGCCAGATCAGACTTCCCAAGGTACGAGCGCAGCTGGCGCACAAGTTTTAATTGCGCAAAAGCTCTCCAGGCCACCGCTGAGACCTGGGGTTCCAGGCTCAGCGATGAGTCCAGGATCACTCCCAAGCTGCGAACCTGCGTCTTCAGGGGGAGTGTAACCCCGTCTAACACAGGCTGTAACCCTATACCCTGTTCGGCCTTGCGACTGACCAGTAGGACCTTTAGAATTCAAAAGAGCCAGCTTAGTATCATAGTTTGAGTACTGAACCATCATTCTGGAAACCAGGGATCAAATCTCTGATCAGCAATGGAAACCTAGTCTCAGTGGAAGGCAAGATCCACTCTGAACAAACCTTGCCAAGAAAATCTGATGGGGTTATCATAAATTGGAAATTATTCAAAGACACACAAAAACATTTAGAACTCAAAACTTTTCTTTAAAAAATGTCTGAAATGAGAATAATTAGTGTCAGATTTTGGAAATTAGAATATAATGGATATTTTTCCTCTTTACCTAACACTGGGAATTTAGGAAGATAAGGAATTCTTTTAAAATTTACTTTATTTCTACACCAGCTTTCTTGACCTGGGAGGGGACTCAAGGCAGTGTATGAATCTGGCAAAAATCAATGTCGCACGGGAATAATAGCATCTATTTTTTTTAAGATTTCCATAGAGATATGTTGAATTAAATTTCGCTAATATATTGCTTTGCATGGAAGAAAGCTAGTATAGAATTAACTTAAACTAGAGGTTCAGAGGCTATAATATAAACAGGGGAGTTACTGGAATGTACACACCCTGTACTTTGCATTTTGAAGCTGAAATGTTTGTTTCTGCATCTTCTTTCATATCGAAGAAGCTGGCAGCTGCAAGGCTGACCAGTAAGGAGGTTATCTGTGCACCTTGGAGACATTGTAGACTCAACAGTAGAGACCAGGGAAGAGATATAAGCAACTGCCAACCAGCCTCCAAAGTGATCAAGACTTTCAAGAGAGGCAGTAAAGCAATTGACACAGTCCTTGATAGCAGGATGTTCCCAGGAATTTGGCTCCCACCTTCCAAGAGCCATTGTGGGGATAGACACCTTTTCCACTCTTTGGGACAGTACTCCAGTTCGAAGGAGCTCCGACATGCCTGGAGAAAAGCTCTCTCTGCCCTATCTGACTATGGCTCCAGTGGTGGCAAATGATACACACGATTTGGACCTTCATGAATTTATCCACTCCCATGAACTTGGACAAATAGATACCTGGAACTGATAAGGGGGTGATACTATGTATTATGTTGATTTATCCTTTAAATGCCTGATATGATAAGATTATTTGTTCAACTTCCAGTCCTAGGGAAATTGCTCAGAAAGCTTTGTTACTGTCTTGACCTTAGAATTTAATGGAGAATGGGACAAATGGGCTTTTATGTGCTGTGAAACTAATAAATCTCCAATTTCTAGTCTTCTTGGTAGCTAATGGAGCCCAAGGGCTATGACTTGCTCCTCTGCATGGAGGAAGTGGACAGCAGCATTCTTTCTGCCTATAAATTTACTCAGCAAAAAGTATCTTCTTTTTACACTGTATATTTTCATTTACTGGCAGAATGAATGATCCTAAACTTCTAGCTATTATTGCATTTTTATATATTTTATATATAAAGGAACTGAAGATCTTTCTTTTTATTTGAGGTGCCAATTTGTAGAACCATACTCCTGCACAGCAAGCGATGATAAGAGTTGAATCTTCTAATCTTCTCAAATGGAGCTAACACATTCTGTGGCATGAAGATTGGGGGGGGGGGGGGATCGAACCAATTGTGCTTTGTAGATTAATTTTCTTCAAAGAGAAGGAGATAACTGCAAGGTTGAGGTCTAAAAATATTAATTCACTGTTTCATATTCTGCAGAATATATCAAATAAATTGTAAGCAGATTTGTCAGAGACATTTTTCTTTTCAAAGCCAACAGTTTAGAGCTTTTCTGCAAACAGAATGGGATATTATTATTATTATTATTATTATTATTATTATTATTATTCCTGCAGCAGTATCGGTGAGTCAGAAAAATCTCCTTTTTACTTATTATTGCAGTTAAGAAATAACATGTTCTTTTATAATAAATGTATGCTTTTCCAAACATTTTTATCTCCTTACAGACTGACAGCATAGCCAGCAATAGAATGAGTTCTAATATTGCTGTACTGTGGAGCATGTGGCCCATGACCTAATTTTTTTTTTATTTAGAGACTCCAAGGGTAATCTAGTCCAAACCCCTGCCAGACAGGAATACACAATCAAAGCACAATCAACAGATGGCTATCCAACCTCTGTTTAAAAACTGACAAAGAAAGAAACTCTGACACACTTTGAGGCAGTATATCCCAGTGTTGAACAGTTCTTACTACCAGAAAGTTCATCTTAATGTTTAGGTGGAACATGTTTTCCTATAATTTGATTCCACTGCTCTGTGTACTAATCTCTGGCAAAACAACAAACAAGCTTGCTCCATCTTCAATATGACATCCTTTCAAATACTTAAACATGGCCATCATATCACCTCTTAACCTCATCTTATCCAGGCTAAACATACCCAGCTCACTACGTCTTCATAAGTGGTTTTAGACCTAAACCGGTTCAAGAATATGACCCAATGTGACTGGCAAAGGCCAAGGCAAAGTGACCACTACTGGGTGGAGAACAGTGTTGCTGTGGAAAAAAATGGACAGAATGCACTTAAGGAAGCAAACTCTTTGTTAGGCATCTGAAAAAGTCTCACTGTCCAAATTCGTAATGAGAGAGCTTGACACATGTTCATTGACTGCCATGAAATTTCTTACCTCCAGGATGAGAAGAAGACACTGGCTGTAATCCTATATTGCTGTAGTAGATTTTCATGATTGTTAGGTTGAGCCATATAGTAACTATTGACTTACTAATCAGCCTCTGAAGCCCCTTGCATGGTCATTCTGTGCTGTATAGAGAATATCCAGGATTGTAAAAAGTGTCTGTCTACACCCCTATAAAGCAATCGTGGGAAGATACTCCTTGTATGTTCATCACATAGTCATGAAGGGCTGTGTAGAGTGCTTCAGAAGCTGTTCAGTAAGGAGAGAGACTTTCTGCACTGTGGAGGGAGAGAAGAAAACCCAACTCCCACAAACACCAAAAGGGAAATGGACATGGATAAGGAAACACATATGTGCATGCCTAACAGAATGCCTCCAATGAAACTTCAATTTTCAAAAAGAAATTTTTCATAATTTATCAATTTGTCTTTGCATTGAACTAGTGCTTCACTTTGTGAAACAAAGCATACGTACATAAGGTTGTTGTAGGTTTTTTGAGCTATATGGCCATGTTCTAGAGGCATTCTCTCCTGACATTTTGCCTGCATCTATGGCAAGCATCCTCAGAGGTAGTGAGGTCTGAGTACGTACATACTCATTCACAAAATGAGTACATACATACTCATTCACAAAAGGTTAGCATGCTATTGTGAGTTGTTGTGTGCCTTCAAGTTGTTTTAAACCTATGGTGACCCTAAGATGAACTTACCATGGGGCTTTCTTAGCAAGATTTGTTTAAAGAGGCTTTGCCTTTTCCTTCCTCATAAGGCAGGGAGAATATGACTTACCCACTTGATCCATCCTTCCAAGTCTTCAACTTGGAGCTGCAGAAGAAAATTTCTGTGTATTTATTGCTAATTGGCAAACTAGATGTGCAAATAGAGATTGTACAGTAGCACTTTTTCAGACAAATGCAGCAGTACACTCTGCTTATTTAAAATGGGCTTGAATCACGATACCAGCTGTTTTGTTTGAGCAGAATCCAGATAACTAGATTTAGTCTCTTCTTCCATTCTTTTCTCCACCAAGAAGCTAACTCACTTCTAGGGCAGATTTGGGATATAAAATTAGGGGAACTATCTGTTCATTTGTGAAGCTTTGAGGGAAGAGGTGAGACAATATGACCAGAAAGATGCAGTTATTTTGATCTCCTGTGTGAATGACAAGACAGGTACACTTTGGTTGGAGGAACAGCCCCCCACCACAACTGAGCAGAGACGAGCAACCTCACTTTGACCTGAATCTCCACAGGTAAGTGGCATTACAAGAAGCAGAACTGAGTACCAAGGCAGGATCTTGGGCACATAGACAAAGAATGAATACAAAACTGGTGGCTGTTTGATAAAAGGAAAAGAACAATCAACCCACTGCTCCTAATCCTTAAAAGTCACTGCAACCAGGCAGCAGCTATGACTGTTTCCTGGTCCAATTTGCACAAAAATCATTTTCATGCATGTGAACATTCTCCTGAGGCTGATTGAAAATAGTTTGCCATCTTGCAAGTGAACAGAAAAATCTTGGTGTTTCCACATGAGAAGGAGTCAAGCAAGGATTTATGTTCTCAATGTGGAAAATATATTTCCAATGGGAGCAGGATCATGGCTCCTTGGCCTTTCTCCTTATTAGAGATTAAGGAGTGAATTGTTTAGTTTAGTTTATCTTAGTTTGAATTTACTTCATTTCTTTTTTCGAACCAATGTATCAAACAAAAAATTGGTTATCCTTAAAAATGCTTTTTTTCTGAATTTGACAATGGAATTTTCCTATGCAAAAATATACATGCTAGGAAAATTTGCTCACAGATATGTTGATATAAACATGAACACTAAGGCCTGGCTGATGATGCCTTTCATTGATTTGCTGACTCTTTTCTGAATTTTGATAAAGAAACTGTTCAAGGGGACAAACTCAAAACTCAAAGAAGCTAAGCTCTTTTAATATTCAGACAATATGCTATAGATTGACCGCCTACATAGGGGGGCACCAAATAACACTGAGATTAAATCTCTGTTGATTTCAATTGGATTTTCAAATTTCTAGCAGAAATAATGTTGTAAGCATTAGTATTAGCAATTAATTATGGGGGAGTAGGGGAAAACATGGATTGTTCCCTTGCTATTTAAAATATCTTGGTGTACACAAAATGGCAATGAAATCAGATGAAAATGGATTCTGATTCCAACTGACACAAAAACTATAAACTGCCATTGGTCATCAAATTGCATTAATCATACAGCGTAGATGCACCCTGGATGTTTCAAATAGAAGTAATATCAAGACGAACTGGACAAAAGCAAATTAAGAATAACAACAAAAGAAAGTCCCACAGGTTTCTAAATAATCATCTTAAAATTTGAAGAAAATGTTATGTTCAGTATGGTTTATCATTCAAGGATTCCATTTATCTATAGTATGAAATACTAGTCAGCAATCAGAATAATTGTGAGGTTTTACTGCAGGATATTTTTCTTCTTTTCTTATCCAGTAATGGCCTCTCCCTTTTTACAGATGTGAAAACCTGGTACACATGGACTTCCACAATAGAGTCAAAACCTCTGAGTGTTTTCTGACTCTGTGTCAGGACTTGAGACCGATTAAATTTCTTCATCTTACCAACACTGTATTATTGAGAGGACAGGGAAGCTATCTTTTCATAGAAAAATCGTATCTCCCTGGCCCAACGTTTGACTGAGTTCTTTAAAAATTGAAAGTTTATCCTGTTCACCTCTATCAAGTTTTATCCAGCTCTCTCTCAGAGTCTCAGGGCAGAATAATGACAAATAAGAGACATCTGTTACAGCTTTAGAGTTTGAAGCTATAAGAGCTGCAGTCTTATCCTTCCTTGAAGTAGCTAAGCTCTGTTGTACTGAATGGTATTTTCTTCTGAGTAGACAAGTATAAAATTGCAATTGAAAACACAGTAGTTTGAAAGAAATCACCTGCCCTGCACCATAGAAGACAAAACATCAAGGCCTCCCAAAATCTTTCCACCCTTCCAATCCTAGGCTGAAAGAAAGAGAATGAACCAGTGTGGTGTTGTGCTTTGTGTGTTGGACTAGAACTCTTGGAAAACACCACACCATTCAATCATAGCCAATTACTTACACCCCAGATTAAGTCCCTCTCTCAGACTGAAAACTAAGCTATGTAGAGCAAACAAACCTGCCCTGGTATCAAGCAGATGTATCTTTTAAAGGCCATAGCAAAACACTGTCCAATATTATGGTTATTTCGACATCATATCCCATCACTACAGTGATCAAAGCTACCCAGGTTCTGAAGCAATGTGTGCCAATTCATAGCCCTTAACAACTAAAGTTTTAAGAGCCTTGAAGGTAACAGCCCAATCTTAATATTTAGTAAGGCTTAAGAAGTAAAAGTGGCAAAACAACCGCCCAGGGCTAGGGCTTCTACTAATGGCATACATAATGTTTCAATGTTCTTACAGGGCGAAGTTCAGCTTCCATACATTCAATATGTACTTATTGTTATCTTTTGGTCCATCTTTGACCACATTATAAGAACCACTGCATGCTCAGATAGCCAAATTATCACAAATCCCTTGATTAGTACAAATTCTGTGGTGATACTGGCGCACCCACAAACAGCGTCACAAAGATTCCTTTAAAAATGTTTTACCTAGTGAAACTACCCAGCAGACAAAATTGAGGTGGCCAATGATCTCTTGAAATTCCTGTAGAGTGGCTTTTCTGCATTCAGAGAAAAACCATCACCTTAACTTTCAATAGCCCCCACTTATCCCTTGGGAGATGAGCCAAAGTATCAACTTTGATGCCCAAAAAGACAAGTGTTGTGTTAGGGCCCTTCAGTGGTGAATGCCTCTGCCTGTAGACTCTTTATTCTTATGCAGTAAAGTCCCTGCAATGCTCAGGTGAATCTGGGGACTAAACTGGTGCGTGGCTTGGTGACACTTTCTAGTATTCTGCTGAGGTAGAAGAAATTACCTGGCAGTAAACCCCTAATTCTTCCTATCCTGAATTGGAAAAAAGACAGGTTTTAGAAATCCCTCAAAAGTGAACTTTAATCACATCCCCCACACATTTTCGCTAGCCAAATTTTATAGGAGCAGCTTTTTTTTAGATGTATTTGTCTGTTATAGAGGTGTTAAAGATGAAGAGCCCATGGCTGAAAAATAAGAATTCAAACAGTTTCAAATTCTCTCACACCAGAAGAGACTTGTGGTTTCTCAAGATGCTCCTGACAAGAAAAAAGTGACCATACGGATAAATCTGATAATTTCAATTATTTTAACATTAGTGGATTTTTTAAAATCTAATTAGAAGAAATTTTCAAAAAAGTAAACTCTGAATAAAATAGTCAAAATTCACACCACAATCTAGTTAGATCTGGAAACTCTCCCAGCCTTATGCATAATTGTTTAAGAAACCAAGTAACTTTTGTTTCAACTCTTCCATATCATGTCATGATATTGAAAACCCTCCTCATGCATTATCACAATGAATTAGAGTAAGTCATAAATCTACTAATGTGCAATTAATCACTAAAGAACCAAAAGACATCTGGGCTTATATTCCGCAACATTTCTCAGACTGTGCTTGCTGAATGCAAATGTAAAAAGAATGAGTACATACATTGGAAAAGGGTTTACAGAATGATATAAACTGATTAGGAATGAGTCATGTCCATTCTTGATTAATTTCAGTGGATAAGTCTTCCATTGCTAAGCTTCTACTAGCCTTGAGTTGGTTAAAACTTCTCTATTGTCAAGTTGACCGACCAGGGCTGGAGCATTAGCTGCTCTAGATGTGGATATTGTTTGAGCTTCAAAACATCTTGACATATTTTTTTCAAATGATACGTTCTGCATTATTCTGATATATTGGTAATGAAGTGTGCAATCATTATGCGATACAGTTGCCATGAGCATGAAAATTCACATGATAAGTTTGAGCCACAATTGTTAAAAAATGTTGAGAGTATTTTTAAAATAGATCATCCTGCTATGCAACATTTGTATCTGTTGAAATTTGAATGAGCCCAAATTGAGGAGGGTTGCTTTAGTCCCTTTGCTACTGGGTGATTGCAAATATCTTCAACATTATTCTGCTCACAAGTAACTCATAGGCAGGGGCATACTAGCTATGAGGTAGAAATGATATCTACCCTCATCTTCCATGAATTTCTCCAATTTTTAAAGCCATTCAGTTTGACAAATATGTTGCCCAACTTACTGGGCAAGGACTGTTTTGGCGGGAGGCACCCTCTCACCGGCATGCTGGGAGCAGGGAGCTTCTTCTTCCCTGAAGCCCCTCGTGTGGTGGGAAGTTTCCTGCTGCCTGGCCAGCCCCACCTGACACCTTGGATTGACCAGGGGCCAGCCGCACCCTTCACCCAGCAGCCTTAAATAGGCTGTGTGGGGCCTTGCAGGCACCAGGCTTGCTTCAACTTAAAACTTTGGGCTGCAATAGCATTGGCTTGATACATAGTCTATCGGTACGCTCCAGGTGTTTTTATTGGTTGCAGGGATCCAGGGTTGCAGCAAGGGGCGTGGTACCCCCCCCCCTTTGTGGTATGGGCCCTGGATCTGGTTTCTGCCCCTCCCCTACTGGCCGGGGAGGGAATATCTGGTGGACCCAGGGGTGCCATGTTTTGTTGCCTGGTATTATGTCGGTGGGCCCCCTATCGGGTCCTTGAGGTATTGGTCAGCTGTGGGCTGATCAATCTTAATCCAGAACCTATGCCTGGAAGCCAATTGTTTGTCCTGTAATCAATAAATAAGTTGTAGCCAATTTTTACTTCATCTCTGTGTTGTGCCATCTCTTTTTCTGGTGGCGAGAGGAGTGTTGCCCATTCGCCCGATTAACTGGGCAAGGACTATTGCAGCGGGAGGTGCCCTCCTGCCGGCCATGCTGGGAGTAAGGGGCTTCTTCTTCCCAGAAGCCCCCTGCACGGTGGGAAGTTTCCCACCGCCTGGCCAGCTGGCCTATCAGCAGTCAGCCCCACCCGGCACGTTGGATTGGCCAGGGGCCAGCTGTTCCTTTCACCCAGCAGCCTTAAATAGGCTGCGTGGGGCCTCACACACACCAGGCCTGTTTCAGGTTGTCCTCCCACCCCCCTGCATGGCTTATGTTTGTTGTATATTGTTGCACTTGTTTGGTCATTGTTAATTTGTCACAACTTTAGTTAGCATGTGGCATGGGTCCTGGATCTGGTTTCTGCCCCTCCCCTACTGGCCCGGGAGGGAACATCCAGCGGTCCCAGGGGTGCCGTGTTTCATTGCCTGGTATTGTGTCGGTGGGCCCCCTATCAGTCAGCAGTGGGCTGATCGATCTTGATCCAGAACACATGCCTGGCAACCAACCCTTTGTCCAGTAATCAATAAATAAGTTGTGGCCAATTTTTACTCCATCTCTGTGTTACGTCATTTCTTTTTCTGGTGGCGGGATGAGTGTCGCCCATCCGCACACAACTCTAACTGAAGCTTCTGGTAGTGAATTCCACATTTCTGTTAATTGTACCAGTGCTTCCTTTTATCTTTCTTGACTATTTCACCATTTAGCTCTAGTGGATAATAGCAGTTTTTAATATTATGGGAAAAATAAAAAGCATACCAGGCATAATTGTATATACAACACTAAACCACTTGCTCACCCCTTTTCTATAAGCTAAACATCCACAAATATAGCCTTTTCTTACAGGAGAGGTGTTTGGACCATTGCTTTTTTTTGTTTGCCTTATTCTGCACCTTTTCAAGTAATACTGTCATTTTTATAAAGGGTGATGTACAGCATTCCAATATGAAATTGGCACTTTTTAAGCAGTTGAATATTATATTGACACTTCCACTGAGATATCTACTACAGACTCTCAGATCATTATTTTGGCCACTGATGTCACATAAGACATTTCCCCCCCCCCTCAATATGCACTGTATGTGTGTAGGACATATGATTAAATTTTATTTCCAAAAAAGTAAAGAAATACAATCCCAAACATTTTTCCTCTATTTCTAGTTGAAAATGAATTATTTATGCCTTTCCTCTCTTCTGTGATTGTACTGTGGTGTACAACAGTACCATCACAGGTTCATTATCATCTGTACTCTGGGAAGGAGACTGCTGGAGAGCAAGGTAGGAGATGATCATTTTTGAAACATAGCCATGCATTCACTAATGATAAATTCTTATTAACTTTGTGGCAATGTGAATTATATATGCCAGAAATCAACAGTCCTTCTAGTGTCTTTGCTATTTCCAGCAGGGTAGTTGCTTGTTGACTGGGGAAAAAAGCACAAGAGATGGAACAAACAGAAGAAGACAACATGTGGATTGTCGATTTTCACCTGTCAACAAGTCTCAAGTCAACACAAAAGGAAAACAGCTGTCAACAAGTTATATGGGGAGAGGGTAATCATTTTATTCACACCTAATTGCCTCTCTAAGGTGGATCTTTGTTTGCAACAGTAGAGGCTTTCTGAAGTTCAATCATTTTCTTCCAATGTCTAGGTTCTGGGAAAAATTGTTATTGAAGGTTTTCTTCATGTTTTTAACTTACAAAAGTTGCCTTTAGCCACTATAATGATTAGAAATGAAAATATCCATGATTTCTTGCTTCGAAATGTAGCCATGGTGATGCCCCATGACCTCAGATCTACAAGTATAACATTATGAAGTGACTAGAAGCATTTGCAAATATATGCAACCTGTTCCTTTCAGGCATATTCATTATGAATACATCCACAATCTATCAGGAGTGAAGGGAAAAACTATCCTTCCTGAGAATCATTCATAAGAGTGTCTCAAAAAATTCATTGATTAAATGAGCCTTCTCCATCAGATATTAATGTATAATATTGCTGCAGATTACATTCCTGAAAGAAAATCCAGCATGCAATGTGGGATTCAATTGCCTTGATAAAAACAGTGTTTTACACTCCCAGAGATTTGTTGGTAGAAAATGTGCATCTTGCCTCAAGCATCCACACATTCACAATTCCTACAGGTTCTTTATGTGAAATAAATTGCTCACAAAACAATGTGCAGGTGAAAATGTGAATGGCTAACACAAACATAATTGAGAACAATACACAGAAACATACTTTAGAAAAAAGATGTGACCTTTCACAAATTAGGTAGACTACATCAATGCATGCACAAATTAGAGGATATTTAAAAATGTATATAATGAACTCCAGAAAGAGAAACATTCTTACAAGTCAATGTGAAGAAGAACTGAAAGAAATGCAAGTGGGATTGTGAGACGGTAAAGGTAAAGATTTCCCCTTGACATTCAGTCTAGTCGTTTCCAACTCTGGGGGGAGGGGGGTGCCAAAGAGTTGCCATTGTCTGTAGATACCTTCAAGCAGTACTTATTGATCTACTCACATTTGCATATTTTCAAACTGCTAGGTTGGCAGAAACTGGGGCTAAGAGAAGGAGCTCATACCACTCCCTGGATTTAACTGGCAAACCTTTTGGTCAGCAACTTCAGCAGTTCAATGGTTTAACCCACTGCACTACTGTGGGCTCCAGGATTGTGAGAAACCTAGCAACATTTTCACCGGGGTACACTTACACATTGCAGAATTAATGCAGTTTGACACCACTTTGACTGCTGTGGCTATGTTCCATAGAATCATGAAAATTGTGCTTGATGAGGCATCAGCGCTCTTTGGCAGAGAAGGCTAAAGACCTTTTAAAACTATAAAACTACAACTCCCACTATTCCACACAGCACTATATGTCTTTGCTGCACTTCTATTATGCTCCTTGGAGGTCGCTCGGGGCGTGGCCTTCAGGAACAGCTGTTCTTACCCACCCCCACCTCCTTCCCTTGCATTGGCGGCTTTGCGAGATGAGCTTTGCGAGGTGGGCATGGCTACACCCAGCTCTTCCGCATCACCGCTTGTCGCCGGTAGCCACACCCACCTCGCAAAGCCCACCTCGCAAAGCTGCCGATGCAAAGAGGAAGGAGGTTGGTGTGGGTAAGAACAGCTGCTCCTGAAGGCCACGCCCCCAGCATTTACGATTTACTGCCAGAAGTCGTAAGGAAGATGACGGACGTGGCTTCGATATGGCAAAAACACTTCCAGGTTGCCAAAATGCGTCGATATCGCTTCTAAAGGTATTTTATTTATGATTTCATAACGATATTAGAAATTAACGAGCTGGATCAACCAAGCCTAGTGGCTATAGACCTTATATTGGGGTCACCTATTTGAGATCATCACATACTGACTGTGACTGGCATGTGTATGCAAGAAAGACACAGAGATAAAAGAAAGGTATATCCAAACTCACATTTCTGTGCTGATGCTATGGCGTTGGGTTGTTTCTATGTAGGTGGCTCCAAAATTGTGCCAGAAATGTCTTTATACTTCACAAGGCATTGCCATTGGCCATCTATCAGGGAAATATTTCATACTCTTTTTTATTTTAACAATGGAGCCTGCTTTGTATACAACAGACTCTGGCTTGTCCTTTTAAGATCAAAGAAATCTTCATGTTGCCACCTGCTTAAAGTGCCTTTAAAAATGAAATAAAACAATGATGGTCCATTTTTGTCATCTTTCAGGAAGAAGATTATAAGGGAAAGAGCATCAACAAATGATACTTTTGTCATTTGCTGTGGCACAAAACTCCAGTCTTTACATGGAAAAGTCATTAGTGGCATTTCTTAATAAATGGGAACATATTATGGATGTTTTGCAAAATAAACCTTGATAATTTGTTGTTGTTTTGGTTAGGAAGTATTGATTGTGTTTTAATGTTAGAGAAGAGATCAGAAATAATCCCACAAGCCTACACAGTTGAGTCTCAAAAAACTTTGGAAAGAATTTGGTGTTTTAAATCCAAAAAATGATCTCAGATTTTGCTCCATCACAAACATTTGTTTTTTATAAATATAGTAATATGTGATTTCTTTGGGAATAAAAGAGTAACTTGTAAAAAGGGGATAACAGATTTTCAAATACTTTATTTGCCCTTTTCAAAAATTATTATCTTACTAAAATGAAGTATTTGGCAAAAGTTATTGTTGATGAATAAAATCTTTATAGAGTGTGTAAAATTCCAAATGCAATTCCTTATTTTTTGCCCTTTTCAATTATATGAAACATAAAAAAGCATTCTCAACCACTAAAACTCACACTGATGTAACAATGTCCACATGTGATAAAAAAAAACAAGTAACAACTAAATCAATAAAAACACTGAAAGATGTATGTGTGATATAATGTTTTTATTTTATTTTTTGGATTTAAAAAGTAGCTACATTATTGAACAAAAGATATAGTTGTATCCCAGGTCTGTGTTATGCCTAGTAGGCATGTGCTATCAATAAAAAAAGTTTCAAAATTCATTATAAAAATGGGAGGGATCTGGTGTTTCATTTCTAAAGTGTTTCCAAAGTATCATTAGTGAAAATCTAGTTACCATAACGAGAGTAATGAAATTGTGTTACATTTTTATTATAGTAATTGTGCTAGTGGGGGAATTTTTTTTTGCCAAAACTAATTAATATGCTTCACCTATTGAGTTAGAGGGGAACCCCAAGGGCCATCCAAGCCAACACCCTTTTTCCAGGCAGAAGGGCACCATCAAGACTCTCCTGACAGATGGACATCCAGCCTCTAAACAAATTAATATGCTATCCCTATTGAGTTGAAAGAAATCTCCAAGAGTCATCCATTTAAGGACTTCTTCCCAGCTCAGCACAGAGATTTACTTACTAGAAGTATCAGTCAGTCCTCCTCTTTACAGATTCCACAATTTATTGGAACTCTGGCTGGTTGCTGCTACACCTCTTCTTTCTCTTGATTGGGGCTTTCTGATGCAAGCAGAATTCTGGAAAATGTAGTTTAGAGCAGGGTCTTTTGAATTCTCTAGCATAGGGCTCCTTGCCTTCCCAAACTATGTTTCTCAGAGTTCTATGCTTTCTCAGTCTTTTCCCCTGGAAACTCTGCTCCCTGCTTTCCCTCTGCTGATGGGAAGAGACCATTATTTAAAGAGGAGTGGGAGCCTTTTTGACTGGTTGCCATGAAAATGAAACTAACTTTGGGAAGTTTCCAAGCATTACAAAATTAAAATGGAAGTTTTAGGTACAGGCCACACCCATGTGCTGGATATCACTTTGGAAGTACAGATTAAGAAATTTTAATATGACTTAAATAACTTCCAAAATTTGCACAAACTTAATGAGTAGCTATATATAACTGCTGAGAGGAAGATCAGAGGTTGTGGCTTTCCCCCAGTATCTTATTTATTTTATTTTATTTTATTTTATTTTATTTTATGAAAGGACATCATTATGTCCCTTATGCAGGAATAGCAGTGCGCCTCTGGAATAGTATTGGCAAGCCGTGCTTGTTCGGATGCGCATGGTAAATTCCAGACCCCTGACGCTTACGCTTCACACCTTTCTGGCAAAGGGATACAAGGGCATCATGACCTGGGACTGGTAGTAGGGTACCGGCTACCTCACCTTATGATGAGCTCGCCTCTAGCCAATCACTCTGCAATTATGTAATCCAACCCACTGTTACCAGGCAGGCTTTGCAAAAGAGCACAAGTAGGTTATATAAACAGCTTGGCTGGTCAATAAACTTTGAGATCACTTCTTCACCCCCTTTGACTGCCGGGTTCTTTTCTTCATGCGTCGTTTCATCTGGTGACCCCATTGACGTGATCCTCCCCGCCTTTTGCTCACCGCTGGAATAGCTGTCGTGCACGCCAATGGTCCAACCGTTCCCTAAACCCGTGAGTAAATGGGCGGAAATGTGTCAACTCACCGGCAAGACCATGCCAGGGAGTTGCACAAGTTGTTGGGGCAGCGGAAGGGGGGTCTTAAGGTCAGTCATGGTGAATTGGAAGACTTAGTTAGAGAAATTGAGACCCAGTGCCCTTGGTACCCAGAATGCGGCTCGTTAAAACCATCAGATTGGGTAAAAATAGGTCAAAGTCTCCATGCCGAACCCCGGGCGGCCATTCACCACCTCCTTTTGTGGCAAGAATGTGCGGAAACAATCAGTTGTCTAGGAGTGACAGATAATTGCTCTCCCCTGCTGGCACCAGTCATAAATCCAGTCATAAATCCTATCCTAAAGCCCCCAGAAACTCAATATCCCCAATTAACCCTGCCTGCTCCACTTTTGCATGTCTCTGACCTTAAATCATCACTCATCCCTCCCTCCGCGCCCCCGGAGCCAAACAACTGTCAGCCCAGTGTCGGGGATTTTTCACAGCCACATTCATTGGGAGGCATGATGATTCCACAGGTTATTCAAGTAGCTAGAAGGAGGGGGGACTTGACCCTCCAAGACATGGCAGAATTTAGGGGACTTTGCCTCCCACTCGGCACATTCAAGCTTTTCCTGTCACCCAGGGCGTAAACGCTCAGGGTGTGGCAATTCAGCAATGGGAACCATTGCCATTCAGTGTAATTAGGGAACTTAACAAGGCAGTGAGAGAATCTGGCATTCAGTCAACATATGTTATAGGAATGGTAGAAGGAATTGGGGTAGGCTACACTATGGCCCCACAAGACTGGAAAGATTTAATGCCTATGATTCTTACCCCATCTCAATACGTTGTGTGGGACATGGAATACCGCCTAGCTGCTACAGCGGCAGGTACAGCAGCCATGATTCCAGATCAGATCTATGGCTCAGGGGCTTTTGCAGGGGTGGCCGCTCAGTCACAGCTCCCAGCAGCCACATTTGATGTCATCTCTCAGTGCATTCAGTGCGCTTTCAGGCATGTTCCAGTAAATAATAAACCCACAAGATCCTTCACTGATGTTAAACAGGAGCCTGCGGAGGTGTATCATCAATTTATAGACAGGCTCAAGGAGGCTATTGCTCGTCAAATTGACAGTCCGGCAGCTCAAATTGAATTATTAAAGAAATTGGCATTTGAACAGGCTAACATCGATTGTAAAAAAGTTCTCACTGCCGTAATTCATCGCCAAAATTATGAGCTCGCCGATATGATTCAATCCTGCATGGAAATTGGCACACAAACGCATACCATGGCTCTTCTTGCAGGCACCCTTCGCACTGGTAACAAGCCTACTGGCAATTGTTTTAACTGCCAAAAACCTGGCCATTTTAAAAAGGAATGTAGAGCCCCAGGAGGGGGGGCTCAAAAGGGGGCTAATTCACAAACTTCTAAGCCCTCCAAGCCTTGCCCTAGGTGCAAAAAAGGTTATCATTGGGCCAATCAATGCTGCACCAACCCTGTAAATCCCAGTCAAAAGGCTTCAGACAACAAGGGAAACTAGATTTCGGGCCACCTCCCAGCCCAGGCACAAGGGAGGGTTCCATCACTACAGGTCAACAACATTCCTCAGCTACTGCCAGTAGTTCTGGGATCGACCTTTCCATCACGGTCGATGCAGAAGCAAATCTCCCAGGGGAAGTTCTTGTTCTCCCCACTCAATTAACTGGCTGACTCCCCCAAGGATACACAGGACTTGTCCTCCCCCGGTCCTTGGCCTCTAAACATGGTCTGATGGTTGTTCCCGGGGTCATTGACTGATTATACAGGTGTTATCCATGTTCAACTTTGGAGCCACCTTCCTTTTGCCATAAAAAAAGGAGAATTCTGGGCTCAGATGATTCTGGTCCCATACATAGTTCCTGGGGGAGGAAAGCCCACAATTCGAGGAAGTAAAGGCTTTGGTTCCACTCGTAATGAGTCCTGTGCCAAGCAGACCCCTCCTTTCCATCCACAGGTAGCAGCAGTGTTGGAAAGGCTGGGAGACACCAAGCCCCTCCATAAGTATTTGATAAATGGCTATCCCTTTGAAGGAATGCTAGATTCCGGAGCAGATGTCTCAGTGATAGCCGCTGACCAGTGGCCTCCAGAGTGGCCTACTGACACTGCCCCATCTGTGTGGGGAGTGGGGGGGGGCTCAAGCTTCTCGAAGGAGCGCTAATTGGTTGGCTGTGACCACTTCTTCTGCCGACCCGGCTACCCCCATACACATCAAGCCTTGTGTGCTGCCCTTAAACCTTAATATTTGGGGTTGAGACCTCCTTTCACAACTCCATGCACAAATCATAACAGATGGCTAGCCTTCCCCATAAACATACTGCCCTCCCTCTGACTTGGAAAACTGATAAACCTGTGTGGATAAAACAATGGCCTTTGCCTCAAGAAAAATTACAAGCCCTCCATATGTTGGTACAAGAACAACTTTCCACTGGACATATTGAACCCACGTCCAGCCCATATAATACTCCAGTCTTCGTTATAAAAAAGAAGTCTGGCAAATGGAGATTTCTCCATGACTTAAGGGAAATAAACAAGATTATTGAACCTATGGGCCCCTTACAGTGCGGGACCCCAAATCTCAATATTATCCCTCGAGATTATCAGTTGGCTGTTGTTGACCTAAAAGATTGTTTTTTCACTATCCCCTTCAACAAAAAGATCGCAAATATTTTGCTTTCACCATCCCTGTGTTAAATAACTCACAGCCTACCCAACGCTATCAATGGACTGTTTTGCCTCAAGGAATGCTTAACAGCCCCACTCTCTGCCAATATTATGTAGATTCTGCCTTGCAGCCATTCTGGAAAAAAATACCCTCATATTCTACTCTGGCATTATATGGACGACCTGTTACTAAGTGCCCCGATCCTCCCTAGTTCTTGGAGAGAGGACCTCACCCACTTCCTTGGTTTATATGGCCTCATAATAGCACCAGAAAAGGTTCAGTTACAAGAACCTTTCCTATATCTTGGACACACTGTGCTGCGAGCCTATGCCACTCCTGTTTTTCCGGCTCTAAAAATTCCTAGCTCTTTGACCTATGTCCAGCTGCAACAGCTTTTAGGGTCCATAAATTGGATCCGACCCTTCACCAAGCTTCCCACCTCACTTCTGAGCCCGTTATTCGATGCTCTCCGCAGGGGAAAGCAACCCTCAGATATTATAAAGTTAAACACAGAACAACAACAAGTGATACATAAAATCAATGACGCCTTTTGTCAAGTTTGGGTAGACCGTCAAGTTCCAGACGCCCCAGGAAGATCAGAGGTTGTGGCTTTCCCCCAGTATCTTATTTATTTTATTTTATTTTATTTTATTTTATTTTATTTTATGAAAGGACATCATTATGTCCCTTATGCAGGAATAGCAGTGCGCCTCTGGAATAGTATTGGCAAGCCGTGCTTGTTCGGATGCGCATGGTAAATTCCAGACCCCTGACGCTTACGCTTCACACCTTTCTGGCAAAGGGATACAAGGGCATCATGACCTGGGACTGGTAGTAGGCTACCGGCTACCTCACCTTATGATGAGCTCATCTCTAGCCAATCACTCTGCAATTATGTAATCCAACCCACTGTTACCAGGCAGGCTTTGCAAAAGAGCACAAGTAGATTATATAAACAGCTTGGCTGGTCAATAAACTTTGAGATCACTTCTTCACCCCCTTTGACTGCCGGGTTCTTTTCTTCATGCGTCGCTTCAATTTTATTTTCCTTTTTTCTGTATTTTATTGTATTGTTTTAATCTGTAAATATGTGTTTCTTTAAAAACAAAGTTAAAACCCCCCAAAATACTTCCTTTTACTAAGGATCGCAGAAACCTTAATCATCTCAGTCAATAATTTGAGAAATACTCATTAAAGATAAGCAAAAACAGCTATTCATGTCTAACATAAATACCAAAAAAGAGCAAAAAAAGTACCAAAAAGAGCAAAAAATTGCTGTTCTTTAAAATGCTGAACGGCTACACAGTGCTAGATGATCTCTGTTTGTTTGTTTATGATATTTCATTGTCTTGTCTTTCGGAGGCAAAAGCTTCCAAATGTCATTCGCATTACTATAAAGAAAAAAGGAAAAGAAAGGTACAACAGAGTTTAAAATAAAATGTGAGACAGAATTAATTAAAAGAACACAACGTGTTTAAAATAGATGTAGCAATAAAGTGTCACAACCTAAAAGATGGTTCTGTATTCAAGTGGAAGCACAAGGGAGCAACCAGCTGGCATACTTGTCAGTATTTACACAGCATTCACAGATAAGCATTGTGACTTGCAGGATTCAGCCTTACAATCACTGCACCACTATGACAAGAGTGCCCCCATCCCCTTTTGCAGGCAGACAAGGCCACATAAAAAGATTTATGAGGCGCTGAGGAACAGGATAGTGAGTAAAGCAGTGTTTACTCCTCTGCTGGCAGAAGGTGTTTTCCAACAACCAGTTGCAACCAGACTCTGCAGCTAATTATTGAAAAGTGCTTCACTGCCAGGGTAGGGATGGTGGTTTCTTCCCTTACTGAACCTCTTCCAGATATTCCAAAAGATATTTGTGTGAGGTGCTGCCTACTTTCTAAAATTTGGGGAGGGGGTCAAATGATGAAACATAGCTACTAGAGGTGTGCATTTTTAGTCCTCATAAGTCATATCAGATTTGTTAAATTCGTACTTACAAGGTGATATCAGACATGTGGGTGTGGCCCATGCCAAAAACTTAAGAAATGAAATTTACTCAATGCTTTTTCATTTGCATTTTGAACATCTCAGAAACCTCCCAAAGTCAGTTTTATTTTCAGTGTAAGCAAACAAGGCAAAGCCAAAAAGGCTGCTTTTCCTCTTTAAATTCATGACTTCTTGCTATTAGGAGAGGGGAAAGCAGGGAGAAATGTTCACTGGGAAGGAAAGCACAGAACTCTGGGAAATGTAGTTTGGGAAGGCAAGGGGCCCTATGGTATAAAAAACAAAAAGGCCCTGCCCTAAACTACTTTTCCCAGAATTCTGCTCAGCATCAGAAAGGCCCAATCAGGACAGGGGAGAGATTTTGCCCTGTGTAGCAGCAGCCAGCAAGAGTTCCAATAAATTGTTGAATGTGCAAAGAAGAGGACTGACTGATATTTCAAGTAAGTAAATCAGTGCTGGGCTGGAATGAAGCCCCTATTTTGATGCCCCTTGAAGGTCCCTTCCAGCTTAATCCAGGAAGCATATTAATTAGTTTAGAGGCTGAATGGCCATCTTCCTGGAGAGTTTTGATGGTGCCCTTGATGGGAGTTTGAAAAGATGGCCCTTGGGAGTCCCATCCGACTATAGGGTTCTATGAAAATATAGAATTGGTTAGTATTAGTTTATATTGGTTAATATATGAGAGACATTCAATGAGATCATAGTGGCTTTTTGTTAAATGTTAAAACTTTTTAAAAATCCCTAAAATTAGTAGAGGTATGAATATTTCTGAAACATGGGGGGAACAATCTCCTGTTATCGTGTATAGAAAATTCAAGGAGATAGCTTTTGTAGTTAAAAAAATGTTTATAAAAATTTGAAAATTTTGCAAAAATCCATGGATAAGTGAAACATTCTGAAACTTGATGGGCTGAGAGTGGTCAATGTACTCTACCATTGTGGCAAGTTTCACCATAGTAACTGTAAAAATGAGGGAGAAAAGAGCCCCCAAAATTTCCCCAATTATTATGCGCAATTACTATAACAAAAAGTAACAACATTTCGTAACTCTCATTATAGTGACATTTTTAATCAATTGCACATGCCTGCTACAGTGGTTAAGCTCCTTTGTCATGCAAGGTAATTTAGCCAAAGAAAGGTGAGCATTATATTTGAGTAAATAGGGTATTAGAAATTTTTCCTCATATGAGGAAATACAGAATAGTCCTTCCACTTAAAGCAGTGTTTCTCAACCTAGGGGTTGGGACTCCTAGGGGGGTCGTGAGGGGGTGTCAAAGGGGTCGCCAAAGAACATAAGAAAGCACAGTATTTTCTGTTGGTCAAGTGGGTTCTGTATGGGAAGTTTGGCCCAATTCTATTGTTGATGGGGTTCAGAATGCTCTTTGTATGTATTGTCGAAGGCTTTCATAGCCGGAATCACTGGGTTGTTGTAGGATTTTTTGGGCTATATGGCCATGGTCTAGAGGCACTCTTTGATTGTATTTGAACTATAAATCCCAGCAACTACAACTCCCTAATGTCAAGGCCTGTTTTCCTCAAACTCCACCAGTGTTCACATTTTGGGATATTGAGTATTCGTGTCAATTTTGGTCCAGATCCTTCGTTGTTTGAATCCACAGTACTCTCTGGATGTATCTCAACTACAGTTCCAAAACTCAAGGTCAATGCCCAACAAACCCTTCCATTATTTTCTGTTGGTCATGGGAGTTCTGTGTGCCAAGCTTGGTTCAATTCCATCATTGGTGGAGTTCACAGTGCTCTTTGATTGTAGATGAACTATACACCCCAGCTACTACACCTCCCAAATGACAAAATCAATCCCCCCTCAACCCCATTAGTATTCAAATTTGGACATATCAAGTATTTCTGCCAAATTTGGTTCAGTGAATGACAATACATCCTTCATATCAGATATTTCCATTGTGATTCATAACAGTAGCAAAATTACAATTATGAAGTAGCAACAAACATAATGTTATGGTTGGGGGTCACCACAACATGAGGGACTGTATTAAGGGGTCGCGGCATTAGGAAGGTTGAGAAACACTGACTTAAAGCCTACAAGTCCTGCCAAAAGATGCAATTCCTTATATATTGATTCACTTTCCACTGACTGGTATTCCAAAAACATTTCCTTATAAGAACATGTTTCCCATCTCTGCCCCCTCACCAGCCAGTGATCAAACATGACTCATTGCTTAACTGAAATGGCAGTGTGCAAATTTCCCAAATCCTTTCTCAAGCCCTTCCCTGCCTTAAGAATGATTTTAAAACAGGAGATATGTTGTATACAAATCCTAATGTAGATCATATTATGACAAGGAGGCCATTATAGAAAGGTTCAAGCTAAGAAGTTACTGAACACCATGTGAGTCCAGTTTCTGTGGCTGATATGTGGGCCAGATAGATCTACATGAATTTTTTTAAACACCCCAACTCCAAGCATAGTACTGGTATTTATTGACATTAATGGAGAGCACTAGAATTTTAAATTGGGTCCCAAGAACCCATTGATCAAGAACATGGAGAAAATAATACAAAGTTTCCCTAGATCAATCTGGCAGGTTCATTCTGAAATTCCCAATGAAGGTAACCCTTCATGCACTATATGGAAGTAGTCTAATCTGGATGTGATCAGGATATGAAATTCCTGATGGATATTCAACTGAAACTGATAGAAGATATTCCTGGTAATAAACACTAACTGAGAACAAGCCTGCAAATTTCCAGTGGGATTTGTGCCCAGGAGGTTGTATGTGGGACCCATTGAAGACAGTGGGACTTAACATTTTAAATAAACATACACGGGGTTTTGCTGTGAGTCTTGGACAACAAGTCTATACCATGAGTAATCCTATTGAGATTTGCAACAATAGCATAAAAATTGCCAGTAAAGCAGTAAATGTAAATACTGGTATTTATGGCACACTTTCAAATGGCCATTTTCAGAATTGGAATTGCCTTCACAATAAATGTATACATTCCTTCTACACTGCACATTGGCCACAGTTAATAATCTTACAGCTTTATCTATTCCTTCAAGTGGCTTGCTTTTTGTTTCAAGACGTTTTGGATAAGCTGTTTTTTGCTGTGTAATAAAGAAAAACACTGATCTTTCTGATTCATTCAGAACTTAACCCTGTGGAATATACTTGTTGCCATAATTTAAATGATATCTGACCATGCTTGCCCATGGTTCATATTTTAAATTCTGCCTTCTGAACTTTAAATATAAGGGTTACTGGCATTTTAGGTCAGAAAATTTTGTTGTAGGGCTGAATATTCTATAGAAAATACATTATAATAGATCATAAATTACATAAACATACTTCACAATATCTTTAAATATCCTTAGTATTAATTTTTGTACAATTTTTGAATCTAAAGGCTATGTTTGTTTATTGCTCAAAACAATAAAAATAACTTTAAGCTCCTCAGAAACAGTGTCTCCCTATTAATTCTGAAGCACAATGTATGAAGTGTTAGCATGGAGAGTTGACAGTAGAGGAGTAGAAAGTTGGAAAGAATGGGAGAAGGAAGGAAGGAAAAGACAGGGAAAAGAGAGGGAGGGAGGGAATGAGAAAAGGGAGGAAAGGAGGTGAGAGGGAAGTTAAAGGGAAAGAAAAGATGGAAAAGAAGGAATGGAACAGACACAAAGAAAGGAAAAAAGAAAGAAAGAAATCCCTCCCATCACACTCTAGACTAGGGTCTTTCCCACTTTTCCAGTCCTCCTTTCCATCCCAGCCTTTCCCAGTTTCCAGCCCCCCTTTCACACCTCAGTCATTTCCCACTCCCCAGTTACCTCCTTCCCACCCCAATGTGTCCTACTTTTCCAACCACCCCTTTTCCACCTCATTTTCCCACTTTTCAACCACCTCTTCTCATTCCAATGTTTTCATGTTTCCAGTCCTTCTTTCCCATCCCCTTCTTACGCCAGTCTTTCCCACTTTTCATTATTCATATACACACAGCCTTTCCCCCAAAAATGTATAGCTAAAATAAACTATGGTAATTATTGGAAGGATCCGTAAGTACATTTACATTGAAGAAAGATAGAATAATGATTTAATCAGAGTTGGACAGTCTTATCTTAAATTACAGTTTTATGTAGATATTCAAAAACATTTAATATTCTGATGCAATTAATGTAATTTTATGGGTATCTATTTTTATTTTTGAAATTTACCAGTAGCTGCTGCATTTCCCACTGGCTTATACTCAAGTCATAGAATCATAGAATCATAAAGTTGGAAGAGACCTTATCAACCATCCAGTCCAAGAAGCAGGAACATTGAATTCAAAACACCCCTGACAGATGGTCATCCAGCCTCTGTTAAAAAGCCTCCAAAGAAGGAGTCTCCACCACACTCCAGGGCAGAGAGTTCCACTGCTGAGCAGTACTCACATGTCAAGAAGTTCTTCCTAATGTTCAGATGGAATCTCCTTTCTTGTAGTTTGAAGCCATTGTTCCGCATCCTAGTCTCCAGGGCAGCAGAAAACAAGCTTGCTCCCTCCTCCCTATGACTTCATCACACATATTGTATAAGTATACAATAAGGTTTCCCAGTTTTTTGTGCAAAAATTAAGTGCCTCGGCTTATATTTAGGTCAGCTTATACCTGAGTATATATGGATATATGGAATTCTAGATGCAAGGAGCTGCTTTTCTCATGCCAGACAGCTGGTGCCCTACTGCTAGCTTTCCTTCCTGATAAATGTATAAAACCCACTTCATGCACTTCACAGAACAGGGGGACTCGTGTATGCATTAATATTGGATGTCAGTACCATCTTCAATTGCTGTAATACATGCCGCCCCAGCAATGTAGAATGTTTCAGTCTAAAAAGATATGCCTCACAGTTGTCATTCTAAAGGTTAAATGGGAACTAGAAAAGAAACTCCTTTGACTGAACTGATATGTTACGCCTCACTTCCCCTTTAATTATGCCTTCTCAAAGAAGGTGACCAAGTTGTCTTCTTCCATTCTTCCATCATAGGATTGTATTTCTAGAAGATGAAAAGAAGAAGAAAGATGACTATCTTTCATGACCTACTACCAAAATATCTACCTCACACAGCGAAGGTGAAGCTGAAGGTCACAGCAGAAAAGCTGCTCGCTGCAGCTGTTGGTCTGAATCTGAATGAGTCTCCTACTAGATTAACCACATACTTTATAACAACAACAAAAAGATGCATGAAGGAGAATTCCAGCTGCATCAGATATGGTTATTAAGTCTTGGACGAAGGGGATGTTACTTCCCAGTTTTTGAATTGAATAGTAATAAGTCATAGTGATTGCTAACTCCAGCAACTTACTCTTAACTGTTTCCATTGCTTCAACATAATGTGTCTGGAAAGAACTGAATTAACTATATAGTATGTTATGACATGCATTCACTTACCAGTATTCATATGCCAACCACAAAGGTATGAACTCAAATTTGAAGTGTGTGTGTAGGTGTGGGAGCCTTGCTAATTCAATGGCTAACAAAGCCAACTTGGGTCCAAATCTAAATTTTCAGAAATCCAAATATTCATGCCTCCCATAAAATGATGAAGATATATTTTATTGTATTTATATATTATGTTATATATCATCTCCATCTCTTCCTTCCATTCTATCTGTTTCTCACACATACTGACATAAACATTTTCTACATATGCAAAACAATATATCAGAATAAAACAAATGGCTAACTGTGCACTTTCTACAGTTGGAGAAATAAGGCTGCTATAAAGGTTTTGTCCTAAAAATCAATACATGAGATAAATGCTCTCTAATGTACATTTGTTCCTATTTGGGCAGTAGAAAGGTGTGTGGTTGTAAAATAAAAGACTGCATAGCCTTAAACCTCACAATATTGTCCTCTGACACTATGCATGGAAAAGGAAGTGTAAAGTGTTGGCTGATTAAGGATGCAGTGTTAATTTGAGATCGATAGAAGGCTACTTTTTTATTTATTACAAACAAGAATAATTCAGTAATGAGAAAAACATGAAGCCTGGTCCAGGAATTGGTATAAACAGGTTCAAAACTATAAATAGTATAAAACAAAGGGATTTACATTGTAAGATACATGGTAATATACAAACTTACCACAGGGTTGTTGTAGGATTTTAGGGCTATATGGCCATATTATTGAGGCATTCTCTCCTGACGTTTCACCTGCATCCTCAGAGATAGTGAAGTCTGCTGGAACTAGGAAAAAGGGTTTATATATCTGTGAAATGACCAGAGTGAGACAAAGGACTCTTGTCTGCTGGAGCTAGGTGTGAATGTTTCAACCCTTTTTCCTAGTTCCAACAGACTACCTCTGAGGATGCTTGCCATAGATGCAGGTGAAACGTCAGGAGAGAATGCCTCTAAAACATGGCCATATAGCCCGAAAAAACCTACAACAACCCAGTAATTCCGGTCATGAAAGCCTTCGACAAAACTTACCACATTTTATTTCCTATAAAAATTCAGTGTGGTGGCATGAGTGATGATTTTAAAAAATTCTTCAAGGATGACATGTAAAGTAGATGTGGTTCGGATCTAAAGTCAATTCTGATTTTCACAGAAAAAAATGTTCAAAACTTTTCAAAACTTCCAAGACTTCCAAATACTTCATTAATGGTTTCAAAGTGTTATTTCCTGTTTCATTGTGTGATCTTTACTTTGAAAGTAGTTGTTTTACTCCAGAAACGGGGGGGGGGGGGGAGGGGTGTGAAGCAAAGCTAAGAAATCCATTCACTCTGGTTAAAACCGCTTCTCTCACTTAAGATTGACACAGGAGGGGAAGGAAAGTAAGGGAATCCATCCAGACTGGTTTAAACTGCTTATCTCGCTTAAGACTGATGCGGGAGGGAAAGGAAAGGATGGGAATCCATCCATACTGGTTAAAACTACTTCTCTCACTTAAGACTTATGCCGGAGAGAAAGGAAAGGATGGGAATCCATCCATACTGGTTAAAACCGCTTCTCTCACTTAAGACTTACGCATGAGGGAAAGGAAAGGATGGGAATCCATCCACACTGGTTAAAACTGCTTCTCTTATTTAATACTGATGCAGAAGGGAAAGGGAAAGGAGGGAATCCATCCACACTGGTTTAAACTGCTTCTCTTGCTGAAGACTGATGTGGGAGGGAAAGGAAGGGAATCCATCCACACTGGTTTAAACTGCTTCTCTTACTTAATACTGATGCAGAAGGGAAAGGAAAGGGAGGGAATCCATTTACACTGGTTTAAACTGCTTCTCTCACTTAAGACTGATGCGAGAAGGAAAGAAAAGGAAGGGAATCCATCCAGACTGGTTTAAACCACTTCTCTCACTTAAGACTGACGGGAGGGAAAGAAAAGAAGGGAATAAATCCAACTTGGTTTAAACTGCTTCTCTCACTTAATACTGATGCAGGAGGGAAAGGGAAGGGAGGGAATCCATCCATACCGGTTTAAAACGCTTCTCTGGGAACAGAAGCAGGGGAAAAGCTGAATCATTTCTGATTCACTTACCGATTCGTAAGAGAAATGGCGGAAAAAGCTTCAGAATTGCAAAGGGACTTCCATTTTTTTTTAAAAAAACTTCTAAATTGCTTCAAAAAACAATCTTTCCAAATTTATTTTGAATTCTGAAGATTCCGACCGAACCTACCCATGCCTATTGAATATGTTTCTTTCTTGTCAAAACTATATGCATAAGTCTCCGATATTTCTCAAGCTCAACAAGATTTTGGCACACATTCCAGCATTTTCCTTTGTCATAAGATTTGTATGTTTGAGTGCTTGTTTATATACATACTAATGTGGGCCTGAGCAGCATTCTGGCCAGAAAGGAACTCCCTTGGTCACCTTGCAATGCTGAATATATTCAGCACCACTGAGCAGCCTCATTTGGGCCCCCTTCCCATCCCTGTGTCACATCTGTCTGCAGATGCATTATCCTACCTACCTTGGTCTTTGGTACTTTGATTTATGTCAGCTAGAGCACCACCTCACTAAGAGAACTAGGAGGGAGGGAGCACCTTCTCCCCCCTCCATCAGTGTATGTATGGCCTGGCTTACATCAGTCAGAGTGCCCAAGAGAAGATAGGTGATATGTCACAGATAGGTACAGCTGCAATACTGGGGGAGGCAACAACAGGATGGTCAGTGTAGATGAGCCATATGCTTTCGCCTCTCAAAAATGATTTTATTACATCTGACCCCCCAAAATTGGAAGAAATTAATCGATTTCTATAATAAAAAGAGAGTTTGGGATGGTGCTATATCCATTGTTTCTGTGTATGTGTATATCCTAAAAATAATAGTTTTATTATGTTATTGAAATGCATTAGCATTTCCTCCTGAACAAGCAAAATATTATCTTCCTTTTGATGTCTCCCATGGCTGCATCTGTTACACATTATGCACATTATATTACTCTATGTATGAATAATTTGAATATAAGAGAAGGCAGCTTCCTTCATATAAGATCACTGTAAGTCATTCTAATGATATGAGCTTCAGAATTAAAATTTGTACAGAAATATATGCATGATAAACATCTGATTTTTTTCAAAAAATATTTCTTCTAAAGTGATACAAACAAATCTACAACGCAAAATGATAATTTTGTAATCCTTTGCCCTTCATGCAGTTACTATGTACAATATGTATGTTACACTGCTGTGAACCCATGGGGATCATGAATATGAAAAAAAAAATTCTGCTTAACTCCTACTGTTGCTACTGCTTTGTTTAGCCTTGTTTAGTTGCTATATTTTAGAATGAGCTCTGGAGCTGTAAAATGGAAATAGTAGTGGCCTATACTATAGGTTTCTAAAATATTTTGGAATTTAGAAGTGTAATAGTCACATGAAAAAGGAACTCAATAATCAAGGACATTATATTTGGTGATTAAGCAGTCATATCTAAGTGCAGAAGCTGAAAGTCAAACATTTTCTCAGCTAGGTGGTGATTGCTCAGGGATCTTCCTACAGTTCTTCTGAATTGTATGGGACCTCTTTCAGTGCTAAACCTCTGGAGGAGTAAGGATAAGGATAGCAGCAGGAGAGGAAAGGAAGAGATGGGCATAAAATCACTCTGTGGAAATATATCTACCAGCTGATTGTGATTTCAAAACAACACTGATAATTAATGATAAATAACATGAGAGGCCCATTCACACTACAGAATTATAGAACTATCATTCTACTTTAGCTCATGGTTGCATCCTATGCAATTCTAGGATCTTTAAGCTATTAAGCCACTAGAATGCTCTGATGAAGAATTTAAATCTTCCTTAAATGCTCTTCCCTAAATTGCAGATTCCAAGATTTCAAAGGACAGAATCATATTGGTTGAGGTAGAATAGTAGTGCTCTAATTTTGTAGTGAGAATCAGTGTGGTGCAGTGATTTGAGTGCTGAACTATGACTCGGGTGACAAGAGTTTGAAGTCCTCCTCAGCTCTGGAAGTCACTGGGTAACTGTGGGCAAGTGAAACTCTCAGAGGAATGCAAAAGCATCTTGATATGTCTTGCCAAGTTTCATCTTAGAATTTCCAAAAACAATTTAACAGCTCACAACAAATAGAGCCATTTTGTAATGGGAATAGCCCTATGGAAAGTGTGAGACATTTGTGTCTGCAATCATAGGCTTAATGCTGATGACATCCTCCAAGAGCTCTGAAGGACTCTACAAAGTCTAGAAGGATGTCTTTGAAATTTTGTGTTTGGATGCAAGAAAATATTCAGATCTTCAGGAGGAAAGGGAATCCTGTAGGGGCTTTGATTACTATGTGTAGGAAGTAGTGAATTCTTCTCTCTGTGGCCCAGATGGGTTTTCAGCCAAGTACTATAAAGAATATAAAGAAGAATTGGCTCCAACTCTGTTATCAGTAAGAATCAAGTGTTGCAAAAAAGGTGAGATTCTGGACTGTTGGGTGGAGGCAAATATAGTTCTTATCCCAAAATAGGATAGAATTTCGAACAGGTGAAGAATTATAAACCAATCTTGTTATTAAATTGTGATTATAAATTATTTGTAGAAATTTTTGCAAACAGATTAAAAAGAATTTTCATATGGTAAAATATGGTCCTTCAGTTAAGTTGGATCTGAGCTTTGTAAGATCATAACCAGCACTTTGAATATTGGCCAAAATCAGACCACTAGTCAGTGGAGTTGATGCAACAAGAGATTTGTGTGCCCCATGTATTGAACCCCATTCAACAGCCTAAGAATAAATAATGAATAACAATGCATGAATGTGTGTACAGCTCAAAATGTATATCTTTGAAAAATGCATACAAACATGTTTTAGTTGGGGAAATATATATGAAAATGTATATTTACAGTGGGGAATGAAAAAAAGTATATACCTGGGAACAAAGCACATGCCAAAATATAAATTTACATTGGAGGAAAAAACCCATGAAGTCATAGATTCCAACAAGAAACAAAAACAAGAACATCTGAGATGCAGAGGAAGCAGATCAAAATCAAAATGCGTAAATGTTCACTTCCCTACAACAAATTTTGAGACCTATTTTTAGGACTGGATAGTGAGCCCTTGGACCTTTTACTTTGGAGTGACACCCTTCCTGTCTTTCTGTCTTGGAACTCCATATTGTAAAGATTTGGAGCAGCCAAATGTCCCTAAGCATAGCTCTTAAATGCAACATCCATACATTTTCTGCATATACATGGATTTGCATTTAAGGTAATTTTCAGTTCCAGCCATTTAAAAGTCAGGTTCCCATTTGAACAATAGGAGCCCCTGGTTGCACAGTGAATTAAACACTTGTGCTGGCAGGACTGAAGACCAACAGGTCACAGGTTTGAATCAGGGGAGAGCGTGGATAAGCTCCCTCTGCCATCTCTAGTTCACCATGCAAGGACACGAGAGAAGCCTCCCACAGGGATGGCAAAACATCAAAACATCCAAGTGTCCCCATGGCAATGTTCTTGCAGATGGTCAATTCTCTCACACCAGAAGCTCCTGATATGAAAAAAATGAACAAGAAAGTAACAAGAGTTTATATTAAGCTATTTTAGAATAGTATTCTTGTAGATAATTTTTTGACATAAGTTTGGTTGAAATGTACCATCTAAATATAAACGGTTATCACAGGGTATGGTGAAATTGCTCACAAAACTGTTGCAGCATCAATTTCTAATACTGGAACCATTTTGACATAATGTAAATATGGAATTTGTTATTCAAAATGGCAGTGTTCTCTGTTTTTCTCTATAGCCAATTTCCTTTACCAGTGACGGGACTGATAAGTTAACTGATTTTGAAAACAATGCATGAGATTTATATTTTTTGAAATTTAAAGACAGAATTGGACTGACAATTTGATTCCCTAATTGAGAGAGGGGATATAGCAGCTTAAAAGTTTAGATAATGTCTATCAATTCACCCTTACTCATAACTAAAGTATTGGTATCATATGCTCTTCCTGTAGACAATTCTATGAAGACCATTTTAAGCATAGTATGAATTAGGAAAATGTTACATCTGGAATGGATCAAAATGACAGTTCTCTTTCATCCTCATTTAATCTTATTCTGACCAAAAATTCAAAAGAAATGTTTTAATTGCACTGGAATGGGTTTCCTAACCACCAGTTTCCAAGGCTACCTAATGGAAGAGTGGGTGTGCTCTTTCTAGAATATACGTATAAGAGAGTAAAATAATGAATAGTGAATAGCCATAAAAGCCTAATTAACTTCAAGGAAGTATCTATGCTAGTTAAAAAAGATGGCACACATAATTAGCTCTGGCACTTTCTTAACTCATTCTGAAGTCCTTTAAACAGATAGTTATTTTAATATAGACCTTTTGTGTTACTGTTGCTTACAAAAATCCCCATTGCTGTGCCAAAGCAAATTTGTCTTCTGAAAACGTGCAATGTTGAACACCTGTACAAACATCCTTGGTGTTTTCTAATGAGTCTTGGCCAAGAGGTAGATTGAATCAACTTGCCTGGTTTCTTCTTTTATTTATTATATTGATTTTTCTTATGGCTCACTAATCATTTTTGACTGTACAAAGCAAAAGTGCATGCTCAGGATCTATTTCTCTGTGTAAGGCTTATTATCTGTTCTTCTCCCTCCTCAGGTGTATATGTTAGTGTACTATATTATTGTTAAGAAAGTACCAAAAACCTTGAAAGGGTTTGAAAATTTCTCATTATTTCAGTTGTTTAAGACTGAAATGGAAAATACAAATTCTAAGAAATCTGTTTATGACAGTGCAGAGAAAATGGAGGAGGTTGAAGACAAGAAAGAGGAGCAAGGTAGCTCATGCTGTAGGTATAATACATAAGCCAAGGCAAAACAAATGTGAGTGAATGCAGACATGTAGTTCATTTGTCTACTGTTGTCATAGTATCCCTTCTTTTGAGTAGGATCCACAGAGGTGGATCTGCAAATTCATGAAAATAGATGTCTGGTAAGTGAGGGGTTGCATCTCACAGTGGTTGACAGGAACATTTTTGTTTAATTCCTCAACCCCCAAGACAGACTGAGACAAACATTCAGAAAGAAGAGATGTAGGAATATTTGGAGATTTCAACTACCCTGACGGTGAGGAGCCACGGTGGCACAGTGGCTTAAACCTTTGTGCCAGCTGAACTGCTGACCTGAAGGTCGGTAGTTTGAATCCGCAACAGTGATGACCTTTTTCATAAGGTGGAAGTGGTGGGACCCTGAGGATCTCATGGAGTTTTCTATACAGTAGAAAGGGGAAGTCATATATAACTAGACACACATTCTAAGCTGGTTTCAGTAAATGTAGGGAAATACTGTGTGTGATCCTGTGTTCAGGAATATTGAAGTGAAGGGATTAGAAATATGTTTTAAAATATTTTTTATAGAGCTACATTTTAATATGTGTGTTTATACGGGCGTTTTTTTGTTGAATTTTTGTGTGTTTTGACTGTGCTATGACCCACCTCGAGCCATGAGGAGAAGCAGGTAAGAAATAAAATAATAATAATAATAATCAGTCTTTATTTACATAACACCACCAATTTTGCATGGTGCTTTACAATAAAACAAACAAAAAAGGTCCTGCCAAGATATACAATCTAAAATATCTGTATGTACATACAGAGAGATAATGAACAAAAACAAATCACAAAGCTATACTGTTGTAAAACAAATCATCCAGGTAAAATGTAAGTAAAACACACAACAGAATACAAAGCAAACTAACAGTACAGATAATCAAAATATAAAAGACAATAAAACAACACCAAACTAAAATATCTAAAGCTTTGTGAGGGGAAATCAGTTGAGATTTAAAAACAGTGAGAGAAGGAGCAACCCACAAATACTCACAGAGGCAATTCCAAGAATATGTTGAATGAGCAATAAAGGATGAACCTAAGCCTAAGAGTTGGAAACCTTTGGTCGGGCGAGGAGCCTAGAATTCCTAAAACATAGATCTCAAGCAGGCCAGTAAAAAAGAAGATAGGGGGGAGCCAGACTATGTAGTGGCTTGAATATTTATACAAGCTTGTACTGAATCCTAGCAGGAATGGGTAAGTAATGAAACATGATAGAAACTAAGGACCAAAAAGATAATCTTAGCAGCAGAATGTTGACTGGAAACTGGAGGACTAAGATGAGATAACAGAAGACCAATACATATACTGTAATAATCAAGATGGTAAATGATTAATGCATGAATTAAGATCTTGGCAGAGAAAGCAAAAAGACAAGGTCTGATTTTGGCAATATTATCATGAAAAATTGACACAACTTTGCTACAGCCTCAATGTGAGAAACAAAAGACAAGAGTCAAAATTAAAGCCAAGGCCCCATGCTTCCTTTACAGGATCAATAGGAATATTATTAACAGTGACGGAGAATGTACACGGTAAAGAAGGTTTTGGAGGGAAAATGAGTCATTCTGGCTTTGCCAAGTTAAGTTTTAGGTTATTTATTTATTGTGTCAGAAGCAAATTGAGGGTACAGTTAAAATGTTTTTAAAACACAAACAAAGTTAAAAACTTGGCATTGTGCTAAATGTCTTTTAATCAGTAGCTGGCCACTTGAAGTGCCTGTGAGAAGGTCCTTCATTGTGCATGTGTCGGGCTCAGGTTGCATTGTAGTAGGTGGTCTGTGGTTTGCTCTTCTCCACACTCACATGTCGTGGACTCGACTTTGTAGCCCCATTTCTTAAGGTTGGCTCTGCATCTCATGGTGCCAGAGAGCAGTCTGTCAGTGTCTTCCAAGGTGCCCAGTCTTCTTTGTGCTTAGGAGGAAATCTCTCATTTGATATTAGCCATGGATTGAGGTTCCAGGTTTTAGCCTCTCACCTTTGGACTCTCACATGCTGAGGTGTTCCTGCAAGTATCTCTGTAGATCTTAGGAAGCTATTTCTTGATTTAAGGCTGATATCTAAACAGGGGATGGGCTGGTGATGTCACTGCTTTGATCCTTTCATTATTGGCTGCTACTTCCCAGAGGATGTCAGGTGGTGCAATACCAACTAAACAGTATAATTTTTCCAGTGGTGTAGGGCATAGAAATCCTGTGATAATGCAGCATGTCTCATTCAGAGCCACATCCACTGTTTTAATGAGGTGAGATGTATTCCACACTGGGCATGCATATTCAGCAACAGAATAACAAAGTGCCAGGGCAGATGTCTTCACTATGTCTGGTTGTGATTTTCAGATTGTGCCAGTCAGCTTTTGTATGATATTATTTCTAGCACCTGCTTTTTCCTTGATACTCAAGTAGTGCTTCTTATAAGTCAGAGCACGGTCCAGAGTGAGTCATGGGTGACATGAGAAAAGCCTCCCCGCAGGATTATAACACATCCAGCTGTCCCCTGGGCAATGTTTTCATAGACGTCTGATTCTCTCACACCAGAAGCGATTTGCAAGTTTTAGGTGATAAAACATCAATGTTGAAATAGCTGAGAACATTATGTAATGTGATGTTCAATGTCAGAAACAAAGTTCTAGAATGGAAAAAATATAGCTGGGTGTAATCAGCCTAACGATATTGAAAACTATATGAACTGATAAAGTTACCTAAATATAGTGTATAAACACAAAATAATAAAGGGACCAGAACACTCTTTGGAAAGAAATTGATTGTCTTAGCAAAAAATATTAATACTATACAATGGCTAAGGCAGATTAGGGACAAGAGAGGAGTCAATGACAGAGGTTTCTCCAGTAAAATGGTTTACACACAGACAAATCACAGAATGATTTAAGATGAATGAAAACTTATTTGAATTTTTAAAAGTTAAGCCAGAGTTTGAAAATCTATTGTGTTCTGGGGATTGTTTTAGACTTCCTGCTGCTAGATGTAGTAGTTTTAGTTGTATATTATAAACATTTGTTTTTTTGTATTGTTCTTGTTTTTTATAGTTTTTTCTTCCTTTATTTCTAATAAACATTAATAATATTAACTTTAAAAGGGGTCAGAACATGGCCGTGTGGAATCTCAACTGAAGGAGGAAAGGAAGATATCCGACTTCCAGCTACCACATTAAAGGATTGACCTGAAGGATAAAATATAAACCAGCTGAGGACTAAAACTATAAATCCTAGGTCATGAAGCAAATCCAACAAAAGAGCATGATCAATTGTGCAAAAGGCTGCAGAGAGATCAAGGCAAATAAGGACTGAATCCAAGCCTTTTGATTTGGCCTGAAAGAGATAATTAGTTATTTTAGTAAGAGCAGCCTCAATAGAGTGTAAAGGGTGAAATCCAGATTGAAAGAGATTCATTAAAAATACAAGAAAATAAGTTGCAGAAGTGGATGTAAATGGTACATTCTGAAACATTCTAGAAGAAAGGCAAGATAATAAGAAACAGAAGATGGATCAAGTGAATCCTTTTAAAGAAAACTCAGAAGAAAATAAGCCAGTAGAAAGAAACTGATTAATAATATGGAAAAGAGAATGGCAGAGGTAACAGTAATTAAGAAGTGAGAAGAAACAAGGTGAAAAGATCAGGTAGAACAATTCAAAGACTTAGACATTTTAGATAATTCATCTAACAAGACAGGGAAGAAAGTAGGCAATGCAGAAGAAACAGACATTTGGTATGTTGATAATACAGAAATTGCCCACCTATCAATGAAATAATGAGACCTATAAACTGTGTTTATTTATTTATTTATTTAATGTACTTATGCCCTGCCCTTCTCACCCCAAAGGGGACTCAGGGCGGCTTACAAACTATGGCAACAATTCAATGCCAGATTCAGATAACAACAATATCAATAGAACACAATATTATAAAACTGTAAGAAACACAAATATATAAATTAAAATAGTCGTTCAAATGAATAAAACATATTAAAACATTTCAAACATATCAAAATGACATTGCATTAAAGCACGATTACAGGTCTTACAGTCCAGTGGCTTAAACGGCCAAAACCCTGATAAATAACAGCCCAGCACCCTGAAAAGATTGTCACATACCACCCACCCCCACCTAAAATTAGTCCAATCCACCCCACACCCAATTGCCCTTAAGAAATGCCCAATGGGCTGATGAAAGATTCCCAAAAGGCATCCAGCTGCTCCTGTCTATTTAATCCAGACCAGTCAATTTGGTCTGGGGGGGGGGGGGAGCAAGGGGGTGACATGTTAATAAAAGTTCAAATACTGAACTATATTAAGCCACAGCATCTCCTCCAAGGGCACCAATGACAATGGTGGTTGAACAAGCCAGTGTTGTAACAGCCAAGGGGGCGATGGTGGAGGAGGCCCCAAGACTGCCTGTCTGGTTTGAACACTGAAGCAATGATGCCAGAGGGGATGATGGAAAAGGTCCAATATAGAGGCAGCCCAATGCAGCCACTCACTGGAGGCTCCCCTCTCAGCTGTTCTTACCAGTCTTTGCTGCAAGGTTTTTAAAGTGGCCAGAAGCATGGTGGAGAGTCGTAGAAGCTTCTCTCTCAGCTGTTCTTACCAGTGTTGCGGTAAATATGGGCAACTCTTATTAAATTGTTACCCTTTTAAACTTTCTTCATGAAGTGCAACCAGCTAAAAGTGTCTGAACTTGATGTTGTGTAAGACGAGGCAATGGCCATCCGAGATCCACTTCTCCACTGACTTGGGTGAGACACCTGAGTCCCCCACGTAACTCATCATGAGTCATAACTAAGGCAACTTCTTAGGGAAACTGCATAGAATATTCAAACACCAAGTTGAGAGACTTCAGGAATTAAAATTCCCTCACATCTCTGTGTCATTTCTGTTTGCCCCAACCTTGGTTGAGCGAACTCACTGATGGAGGTTCCCATTCCTGGCCTTCACCAAAATGGGTGCCTTAGGTGCACATCGAGATGTAAATTGTCTCCCTGTATTTGCCACAGATTAGGGTCAAGTGTACACTTTGTCCCGACCCCCCTCATGAGCAAAGAATTATAGAAGGTGAGCTAGAGGGGAAAGCTTTAAAGAGGATTAGAAGTAGAAAACAGACATTGTGGATGATGTGCTTTAGCGTTTCTATTTGTCTAAAGAGATCGTAGAAGAGAGAGAAAAAGAATGAATATGCAAAGAATGTAATCTCAACAGTTCTGATTATGACTATAGTTTGCTGCGCACATGGCCATCGCAGCACTACTTGACCTGGATGCCTATTATGATTCCACTTAAAAATAGAGACAGAGTAAAAAATATAGAGCTAAATGGACCTGGAATAGTGACATTGCCAGTAAACTAGGGCATAGACCTATCTGTAGAGCAGGCATGGACAAACTTCAGCCCTCCAGGTGTTTTAGACTTTAAATCCAAAGCACCTGAAGAGCCAAAGTTTGCCCATGCCTGCTCTAGATTCTACATTTGATAAGCAAGTAAAATTGTAATATTAAAAGTGAACCAAAAGTTGCTTTACACCAGGCTATTAAAATACAATGCAGTCTTTGGAAAGAATTAAATTAAATCAGGGTCTCTTTGTGCACCTATTTCCTATGGTACACATGATTTCATGCCATGCCAGGCCCTAGTATCCACCATATGAGTGAATGCCTCATTGTCTACCAATACTATTGGAACTAATATTTCTGTTGAAATGCATTCCCTTCCCTTAAAACATCTGAATAATCTTTTGCAGATCTCATTTTCTTATGCATAAGTCACACTGTGCATTGGGAACCTAATACACGGAAATGGAAGGCACTACTTGATGATGCTGAAAGTCTCTTCCTTGCTATGCCACGTGTACTTCGATTATATTAATTAACAGCCACAAATGTAATTCAATTATACATTTAACTTACTTGAGATGTGGAGATCAGAATCTTTCCTCTGCTCAGGAAGCTTTTCCAGTGCCACTTGACACAACTGAAGCATTCATCGTTTTTCAATAAGTGTGAACTTGCATATGGGATCTCACCCATCTTATTTAAGATCTGGAAGAGACTTCTGCACTCCTAAACTGCTGCAATAAATGTTCACAGTGGTTCACAAATTAGGGATGGAATTGTACAACCTTGCAGATTTTGTGTTTGTGTGTGTATGTGCATGTGGGGTGTGTGCCTTGAGTCTCTGTACTGTGAGAAATGTGGAGTAAAAATAAGGTAAATAAAAATAGCTTTTTTCACCATCGGCTAGGTTGGCTAAAATTGCGGTGAGATGTCTTCTAACAATATCTGGATGGTCAGAGAATTCTCATTCCTCTCATAAATCAATGAATAAAAGAGAAAAATATGCTTCTATGTTACAATAGTCACACATTTTTCAGCTTTGTTTGATGTGATCTTTTTTAAAAAAACAATGGCAATAAATTTATAATAATTATTGTACTATTGTGAGCGCCATTATGATATCCTTGTTTGACCATTGGACTCCAGCAATGTTCAAATTCCTGCATTGTTATGGAGCAGCAGGTAACCTTGAGAAAGTCACACTCTCTCAACCGCAGAAGAAGGCAAAACCACATACACCCCTGAACAAATTGTCCCAGTAAAAACCTCATGATAGATTCATTCCAAAATTAACATAAATCAGAAAAGGCACACAACAACAATGACAAATGTGCTACCCACAGATTCAGCTACATATATCAAATCTTAAAGCAGTAGTTCTTACTATTTGGTACTCAGAGGCTTTGGACTTGAGTTCCCACATTCAAATTCCATTGATTCTTCCGGCTGGGGCTTCTGAGATTTCATATCCAAACCCTCTAGTGATCAATAGGGTTAAAACTGCCTTTGCAAAGGAGAAGGGCAGTGGCAATGTGCCCTTTTCATTCTCACTTTGGGGACCAGGGCCACTGAGAGAAAGAGGAGAGGAAGGAAGGCACAAGAAAGGAGGGGAGAGAAGAACAAAGGCGAGTGTAAGAGAAGAAGAGGAAGGCAAGTGCGTGAGAGAGGAGAGAGCTGGGTTGCTGTGCAGAGAGGTGAGCACAGTCCTGGCAAGAAGGTGTGGGGCTGAAAGAAGGTCTTTGTCCAGCCCCACACCTTCCCACCAGGACTCTCACTCGAGTATAAGGCAAGGAGGGGGGCTTTTTCAGCCCTAAAAAGGGCTGAAAAACTAGGCTTATGCCCTAGTATATCCATGTAAATTTTCATGGCAAGGGGAATGGTTTATGTTCAATAAATGGAAATCTGAAGGCAGAACCAGCAGTATATCCAGTTATGTAGTTCCTAGTAATTGTGGCAGCTCCCCTTCTCACCATTCACATGTAAATTCATGATGGCAACTGTTTTTTTAATATAACAGCATAGAACATCCATGGAAAAATAGAAGAGGCTCTATGAGGAGACACTTGTATACAAACATTATTGTAAAAATGCTTTATGAGTTAAATAAATTGTTTTATAGTTATATTGCAAACTTGCCCAAGTTTTTAGTCTTTCTATTTTATTTTTTATACTTTTAAATTTCCAATTCACAGCATTTTTTGTCCTTGCTTATCAGATATGAAACTGAAATGCTTTTCATTTTCTCCTCAAAATTTGTTCTTGTTATTAAATACCATTGAGTCAACTTTACTTATAGTTACCCAATGAATTAGACAGTGCCAAGTCACCCCATCATAATCCAAATCAGGTCTTGGAGCTGTGGCATCCTTGATTGAGTCTATCCATCTGGGATGTGGTCTTCTTTTCTACTCAAAGCTGTCCTGTTGAGTGCCTTTTGAACTGGAAGTTCCAAATTCTGAACTATCTCTTGTTTCATTTAGATTAGGCTCACACAGCCTATGTCCCTCTAACCGTTTTGCCTCCAACTCCAAGGAACCCTAGCCAGCTTAGCCAATGACCAGGAATTATGGGAGCTGGAGACCAAAACAGCTGGAGGATTGCGAGTTGTGCATGTCTAATTTAGATAGACTCATAATAGAGTTGTGAAAGAAGTTTACCAGTGTCTCCTTTTGTACAGTACTAACAAATGCTAACTATAGTGCCACTGCCATTGTCTCTGAGAGATCCTCTGCCAGTGCCACACTGCACTACTACTGCTGCCGAGTAGCTGTTTGGGACATTTATTATTGCTTCTCAGAAAAAAACCTATCTGACTTGTGAGACCTTAATAGAAGAACTGCTACCTTCAGCATAGCCTGTTGCTTCACAGGAGCACAAAATTTCATTATTGAGGAAAGTTGGTGCCATGGTTAGTCTAAAAACTCTTATCATTTAATTTACAATTGTATTGCAAATTTGTCCCAGGTTATTGGTCTCTTTAATCAATTTCTCTCCCCCCCCCCCCCTTTGAAGTTTGTATTCTGTTTTATACTTAATTTGGGCATGGTCCATTCTTGCGGGCTAAACAAAAAAGAATGGCATTTATTTTTGTTATTTCATGTGAAAATTACTCTTACACTTAACATGTAATGTACAGTTACAGCATGTCAATAGCTAGCTTAAAATTGTCTATTTTCTTTTTCCATTTCATGTAATTTCTTTGACTTATTATGTGGAGTCAACATATATGTTGAGGTAATTAGTGGCATGGCTTGTCCAAGAACACTAAACTCTCCTTGCCACAAGACGATGGAGGTGGGAGGAGTTGCCTAACAATTTTGAACATGTTTGAGGTAATTTTGCATTTTTTCTGTAAACACACAACACTTAAAACTATTTTCACTTGGATGTTGTTCTATGTACTTTTAAAAACTAAACACATAGGAGGAGGGGGTTTTTTTTGTCATCAGTCAGATTCTAATTTTTGTTTGCTGCATTTGTTTGTTATTAGCTGTACAAAGGGAAACAATACCACTGATTTTGTTTGCTCAAATCATGCAAAACACACAGGAAAAAAACTTGGTACCTCACATTCATACTGAAAGCAAGATTGACACATTGTCTTGCTCTATTAAAACAACGTGTCTCAATTGTGAGACATTGAAAAAATGTTTTCGCAATGTCATCACACACGTGTATTTAATGCCTTGAGAAGTTATAGCACTACTGCTGTTAGTGTGATGCTAGATCACTGCTTTATATAATTCTTTGTGGAGGCATATCATGCTGTACTGTGGTTCTTCATAAATTCCCATCTAAGAGAGCTGTTAGGAATGTGTGGCAGTCCATATTATCTAAGATAATAACCTCTTGTCTCACTCCTGCTTCAGAAAATCCCCCAGAAAAAAAATCTTCTGTGCAGATTTTTAAGGGAACAATGAAAAAAAATAGGTTAGGCTGAATTGAAGTATTCCTTTTGATCCTAAGTTCCTACACATAAAACTCTATTTAGGGCATGATCTTATGGAGGAAAGGAAATATATGATTCCCCCCCCCTCCCTATTTTTCTTTCTTTGGGAGGTCCCCTACTTTCCCTTTAAAATCTGTTCTAAATAACTGGGATTTTCTGAAGCAGAGCTAAGCCAAGATCTTGTCCCCTGTGTTGGGGAAAATGGCCTGTTCTGTTACCAAAAGAATGCTTGAAAACCAAACTGCTGTACTTTACTGTTCAGGGTTCTCCTGTGACACATTGTAGTGTTGGTGTACATTTCCTGCCAACTTTATAATGTGCTTTTCTCCCTAACTTTATATTTCTTGACACCTTCAGTATTAACAAAGGCAACACATGTGGACTGGAATGATCTCTACTACAGATTTCTCTTGTTCTTAAAAAAATGAACAGAACTTATACCCATACCACTTTTACCTATGTAGCCTCGTCCGTATGATTTAAAGTAGATGTAACTGTATTTAGTGTTTTTGTATATTCATAGTTATTTTATGTTTGGGCATGGAATGCTTGCCATATATATCTCGTGCTCCGCCTTGAGTCTCCTTCGTGATGGGAAGGGTGGAATATAGATGCTGTGACTGATCAATTCAGATTATAATGGCTGTAATGCTTTGAACTATCACTCACTACATCTATTTATTTTTCAAACATGTAAAATGAAACCTTGTTTTATTTCTCTATTAAGTTAGCCATTACTGTTTTATATCCAGATACAATTGTTTCAAATAACACTAGACACTGGGGGGGGGGGGGGGAAGAATGAGAGACAGTGGTTATTCTTGAGTCCTGCTTTTGTCTTGCTTCTTTGGGGATTTCATTATAAAGCAAGAAGAGAATGTCAGTGAGTGAATACAAGATAAGGTAAAATGGCTGGCTATTGCAGATCTAGAATACAGTAGTCTAAGATTTTCCTTTAACATGCTTTTTGTGATTGGTCTTTCAAAAGTAAACACAGGCTTAATTTGCAAGTCAAGTTGATGTGTTTCTTGGGTAATGTAGGCCATGGTTATAAACACTGCAACTAACAGAAGAGATAAGGTACCTCACAACTTGCCTGGAACAACTATGATGGTTCTGTAGCCACTGGCTAGGAGAGTTATTTTAGGAACTCTCCGCTCTGTGGTGTTTCATATGGCTTTCAGATTGACTATTGCTGTGTGTCTTCAGATAATTTTTAATTTTATTTATTTATTTATTTACAACTTTTATATGCCACCCCTCTCACCCCGAAGGGGACACAGAGCAGCTTACAAGTAAAAAGTAAATATAATATATTATATTATTATCATAGCACAATATTAATATTTTATATTACATTGTACTATAACATTTTACTGTAATATTATTAGTAATGTCACATTTAATATAAAATATATAATTATAATATCATATTATTATTATTAGTATATTGTATTACATTATAATATTATCAATTATATATTATATTATATTATATTATATTATATTATATTATATTATATTATAAGCACAGTGCAGGAGACAAGATGGAACTGCCTTCCTCTCTTCACTCTGATCTCAGAGCAGCGATTAGTGCTGTAGGGGGGGGGGGGGTGGTTCATGTTGACTTATGTTGACCCTAAGATGAAGCTATCATAGGAATATGATAGGAACCATGGCAGAATCCATTCTGAGGCTGAAAGAATGTGACTTGCCAAAGGTTAGTGGACCCAGGAAGTATTTGACCCTGGTCTCCATGTGTCCTAGGGTACTTCTACACACCACTAAAATCTGTGCCAAAACAGGTGAAATGGGGGGGATCCCCTCCCCGCGTGGCTACATGCTACTCCAATCAAAATAGGGATAGCATGAAGCCACCCCGAAGCGTCTGATTTACCCCCTAAAACTTACTGAAAAGGGTCCTTGACCACCATGGAGCTTCTTCTCTCATCCTTGTGGCACAGGAAAATGATGCCTCAGGAGATGGGAGGGGTTGAGGAGGAAAATCCCTCCACATCCCCCCCCCCCCACCAGTCTCCTTATTTGTCATTTTCTCATACCATGAGGATGTGAGGAGAGGCTCCAAGTTGGCCAGGGAAGCTTTCAGAAAGTTTTAGGGAATAAATCAGGGGCTGGGAGTGGTGGGCATTATCCCACTCCTCCAGGAATGGCTGTGGGGATTCATCCCCGGGACCACAGAAGCAGTCATAGGAGTCCCACAGGCCCAGCACTTCATAAAGATCTGGATCTAATGAGGTGTTTAATCAATGCAGAGGAAAGCAGGCAAAGCCCAGTTCACTCCACATTAATTCACTTTTATCAGAGGGGTCGTCTGAACATCTCCATAAAACCAAGATGGGTCCCACATTTTGGGCCCTTAATCCAACGGAAAAACTACTAAAAGCACACTGGTTCTCCTAATAATTACATTGTTTACTGTACTGTAGACACTCACTTCTTGAAATGCATGAGAGATTGGACAGTCAAAAGGTTATGTAATTGGCAGGGTTTCCTTTTCATGGGTCTCTCTCCAACTGCACTCCCATTTGGGAATGGTTGGGCAGCAGCTTGGAGCTACAAAGATATAGATAGATAGATAGATAGATAGATAGATAGATAGATAGGTAGGTAGATAGGTAGATAGGTAGATAGGTAGATAGGTAGATTTTATTTTCTTTTCCCACTTTTCCTTTGGCTAGTTGCATTTTATTTTTTAGTTAGCTGTATGTTAGATGTTTAATTGCTGATTATATTAGGAGGGCGAGGAGCAATTAGGAGTATTGATTGAGAGGACTGGATTGCTTGAGATGGTGTGAGTGAAGAAGTCCAGGAGAGTGCATGAGTTGTCCGTGATAGTAGCGAATTCATAGGAAGGTATGGATGATAGCTGTGTGTGAGAGAGTGTATAAGTTGGTTCAGTGAGCTGAGAGAAATGTGGGAGGATGTGAAGAGTATGGGAGTTGTGAATGCCTGGAGGATTGACTGATTATGTTGTAAGTGGGAGGTGAGTGAGTTTTGATAAGAGTGCTTGGTGTTAGCGGTGAGAGAGTGAATTATCCAACATAGGAATGGCTACAGCGGACCCTTGTGCCAAAAATGACATTTTGCACTTTTACGATCTCCTGAGGGACTCGTTCAACCACGTGTTGTTTCAACTCAGGTTTTTAAACGAGAAAATGGACCATCTCCTTAGAGGCTTTGCCTCTTTCTCAGGAATTACTGTGCAATCTAATCCTCCAAAGACTGATGACTCTCTCTGTGCAGACTTAGCTAAGGACTTGTGTCGAAACGGGGAGGAAAGCACCTTAGAACATTCGGAACATAGGATGGAAGGAGGGAGGGAGGGAGGGATCAATGATGAGACATCTGAGGGAAAAGGAGAACCTCTGGGCATACATAGGAACAGGAACATCTGGAAGTGGCAGCGGTCTGTGTTGGCTACCCAGAGAACGGCCAATAATATAACATCTGACCTTATGGATCAGCCTAATGCACATTACGATCGGAATCAACATCTCCCCACGGACAATTTTGCTGTGGACATTGCCGATCTAATGATAAACAGAGGCAGATGGACCTCCAAGAGGGCGGTTTGTAATTCCTTGGCCCAAATCCTGGGAAAAAGATCACAGGATATAAGATTAAAAGCCATAGTGTGGTTGTGGAGGGATTATCAATCCTCTGACCGCTCCACCCGTCTTCAAATTTCACCTGAAGACAACACTTGGCTTGGTGACCTAATGGCCAAACAACCTGGCCTGAAGAAATGGGGCATCACCATTAGGAGGGTAGTTGTGGACCCCCACATTCGCCCCTTGTTTGACCCCGGGCCCTCATCCCATCATGTTCCATCTGGCTCCCGGGCAAATTCCACAACTAGTTCACCAGTTAGGGCACCCCCTCCTGGTTCGTATAATTATAAGACTCCATCTGTCCCGGTTGTTCCTACTCAGCTAGCCACAATCCCTCGCTCGAGAACGCTTCCTTTATTCAGCCCACTCAGCTCCCTAGATGTCTCTTTATCTACCTCAACATCGGACTCATCCCTACCAAATGCCCAAGGGAGATTATTCCCCAGCCCGACTTCCTCCTCTGAGAGCTGACTAGACCCGGGCCGGGCGGGGGGGGGGGATGGTTCCAGAGAAGGGGGGTGCTATTCGAGTCGTGTGGGGAAGGAGATTTGCGGTCCATAAACATCCCAGGGAGAAGCGCAACAGAGTTTTTGCGACCCTGGAAAAGGTGAGTGGTGGTAGACTCCTTGGCAGCCCCCTTGGTCTTAAGGTCCTCTTGATCAATGCCAGGTCCGTCAATAGTAAGACCGCAGCCATCCAGGACCTGATCCTGGATGAGAGGGCGGACCTGGCATGCATTACCGAGACCTGGTTGGACGAGGTGGGGGGCGTAAACCTTTCCCAGCTATGCCCACCAGGTTTTGGAGTGCATCAACAGGCCAGACAAGGGGGGCGGGGAGGAGGGGTCGCAGTGGTCTTTAGGCAATCCATCGCCGTGACCAGATGCGTTGTCCCGCAGACTTCTGGGTTTGAGTGTGTCCATCTGAAAGTGGGGAGCCGTGACAGTGTGGGGTTCCTGCTGGTGTATCGTCCACCCCGAGATCCGGCAGCTTCCCTGTCTGAGCTAGCGGAGGTGATCTCTAATTCGGCCTTGGTCTCCCAGCGCCTGGTGGTGCTGGGAGACTTTAACATCCACGCCGAGACCACTCTATCTGGCGCAGCTCAGGACTTTATGGCCACCATGACGGCCATAGGACTGTCACAGATAATATCTGGCCCCACTCATCAAGCTGGACACACCCTTGACCTTGTTTTTGTGGCGGACAACGAAATGATCAGAGTGGAAGAGCAAAACATTCTTCCAGTGTCATGGTCTGACCATCATCTGATCACCTTTAGACTTACTGCGACCCTAAACCTTCGCAGGGGTGGAGGACAAATTAAGATGGTCCGCCCTAGGAGACTGATGGATCCGGATGGATTCCTGAGGAATCTTAGGGTTCTTCCTGCCTTGGAGCCTGGCGATTCTATCGACGCCTTGGTAACTCTCTATAATGGGGAGATGGCCAGGGCGTTAGATACGATCGCACCTGAACGCCCCATCTCGTTGCGCCGTGACAGGCCATCTCCTTGGTTCACCGAGGAGCTGGCTGTGATGAAGCACACGAGAAGGGGGCTAGAGCGCAAATGGAGGAAATCTCGAGATGTGTCTGACCGAGCACGGGCTAGAGCCTCTCTTAAGGCGTACTCCGCGGCTATACGGGTGGCCAGGAAATCATTCACGACTGCCCGTATAGCGTCTGCAGCAAATAAATCATCGGAGCTGTTTCGGGTCGTGGGAGAGCTCCTCCACCCACCAGTGGTGGAGGAGGTCCCTGACGACCCTGCAGCTCGGTGTCGCGATTTCGCACACCATTTTGCAGACAAAGTCGCCCAGATACGTCTCGAGCTCGACTCCAATTCCATCGCAGTGCCAGAAGAGGTGACGGAGGTACCTGCTTATCCAATTTTGTGGGATTCTTTTAGGCTTGTTCTCCCTGAAACCGTGGAGGAGATTCTTGGGGCTGTGAGAGCGACCACCTCATCTCTCGACCCTTGCCCATCTTGGCTCATTAAATCAGCCAGAGGGGGGTTGTTGGACTGGTTTGTACCGATTGTTAATGCATCGTTGGAGCAAGGAATTTTCCCATCTAATTTGAAGCAGGCTGTGGTTCGCCCACTTATTAAAAAAGCTTCCCTTGACTCCACGGTGCTGAACAATTACAGGCCAATCTCCAACCTTCCCTTTTTGGGTAAGGTGCTGGAGAGGGTGGTCGCCTCTCAGCTCCAGGGTTTCTTAGATGACATCAATTACCTAGATCAATCACAGTCCGGTTTCAGGCCTGGTCACGGCACCGAGACAGCCTTGGTCGCCTTGGTGGATGACCTCCGCAGAGAGCTGGACAGGGGGAGTGTGACTCTGCTGGTTCTCTTGGACATCTCAGCGGCTTTCGATACCATCGACCATGGTATCCTTCTGGGTCGTCTCTCTGGGATGGGCCTTGGGGGCACGGTTCTATCGTGGCTCCAGTCCTTCCTGGAGGGACGAACTCAGATGGTGAAGCTGGGTGACGCCTGCTCGGACCCCTGGCCTTTGACCTGTGGGGTCCCGCAAGGCTCTATTCTGTCGCCCATGCTCTTCAACATCTACATGAAACCGCTGGGAGAGGTCATCCGGGGTTTTGGAGTTGGGTGCCATCTCTACGCAGATGACACGCAACTCTACTACTCCTTTCCACCTAACTCCAAGGAGGCTTCTCAGGTGCTAGACAAGTGCCTGGCCGCTGTGTCGATCTGGATGAGGAAGAACAAGCTGAAAATCAATCCCGATAAGACAGAGGTCCTCTTGGTCGATCGTAAGCCGGATCGGGGTATAGGGTGGTTACCTGTGTTGGACGGGGTTACACTCCCCCTGAAACCTCAGGTCCGCAGTTTGGGTGTCCTCCTGGACTCTTCGCTTACACTTGAGGCTCAGGTGTCGGCGGTAGCCGGGAGGGCTTTTGCGCAACTGAGACTCGTGCGCCAACTGCGACCATACCTCGTGAAGGCTGATCTGGCCGGGGTGGTCCATGCCTTGGTCACCTCTAGAATGGACTACTGCAATGCGCTCTACGTGGGGCTACCCTTGAAGACGGCTCGGAAACTACAGTTGGTCCAACGTGCAGCAGCCAGAATGCTAACTGGAGCTCATTATCAAGAGAGGTCTACCCCTCTGTTTAAGGAGCTCCATTGGCTGCCTTTCATCTTCCGAGCCCAATTCAAGGTGCAGGTGCTTACCTATAAAGCCCTAAACGGTTTGGGACCACCCTACCTGCGTGACCGTATCTCCATCTACGAACCTACACGCTCGCTTCGATCATCTGGGGAGGCCCTGCTCGTGATCCCGCCTGCGTCGCAAGCGCGTTTGGTGGGGACGCGGGACAGGGCCTTCTCCGTAGCGGCCCCCCGACTCTGGAACGCCCTCCCAAAAGATCTCCGACAGGCCCCCACACTAACAGCTTTCAGAAGGAACCTGAAAACTTGGCTGTTCCGCTGTGCCTTCCCGGATTAGGAACCCCCATCCCAAGTCCTAATAGCACTAATAGCACTTTAGCACAGTTAATATTGCTGCACACCGTACTTTAATCCCGACGCCCCTCCTACCATTTTTTCAGCACTTTTAACCTTGTACCTCTCACCGGCCGAACCAGTTTTATATTGTCCCGATGTATAGTTCTGTTGTATTGCTAATTTTGATTTGATTTGTTTTTGTTTTTAATTTGCTTTGTTTGTTTCTATTGTATTGTGTTGTGGCTTCGGCCTGTGTAAGCCGCATCGAGTCCTTCGGGAGATGCTCGCGGGGTACAAATAAAGTTAATAATAATAATAATAATAATAATAGGTAGATAGGTAGATAGGTAGATAGGTAGATAGGTAGATAGGTAGATAGATAGATAGATAGATAGATAGATAGATAGATAGATAGATAGATGTTGCTCCTCACTCCAGAGTGTTTTCTACTTCATTCAACTTATTGTGCTTTGTCTGTCAAGAAACCACGTTTCTTGCTGTGAGCCTGTATTTCTTTAAGTTTTGTCACATTCCATTATGTTTGCTGAGCATGCAAGCCAGATTGTTAGGATGCAGGGGTTTTGCACCTGCATTATCTTCATTAATTTTTATTGTGATTGGCAGTACCAAGGATTTCTTTACCATTAAGAGACTCTGATAAGGATTATTATCCAACAAAGATGGGGAAAGAGTGCAAGAGGACTCAGTGTTTCCAGTTATTGAAAAATTGATTGACTGATTGTGTCAATCAATCACCTGACCAGTACCTGCTTCTGCCTATATAATATGTTATGGTCTCTTTGTCCACGATGGAGAATGCTTTATGCTAGCTCTTGAAGCTGTTTCCAGGTTGGTCTTTTTAGATAGTACATATTAGCCTACTGAAGGTGAGATGCTATATACTAGCCTCAAAACTGTATTAGCATAGCTAAATTAGGTTTCTTTTTCCTAACACATATTTGCTGACAGCCCCCCCCCCCCCCGGTGACACAGCGGGTTAAACCACTGAGCTGCTGAACTTGCTGACTGAAAGGTTGGCGGTTCGAATCCAGGTAGTGGGGTTAGCTCCCACTGTTAAACCCAGCTTCTGCCAACTTTGCAATTTGAAAACATGCAAATGTGAGTAGATCAATAGGTACTGCTTCTGTGGGAAGGTAACAAGGTGCCATGCAGTCATGCTGACCACATGACCTAGGAGGTGTTTTCAGTTTAGTTCTAAACTGAAGAATGCCGGCTCTTATCACATGTTTTTCATGCAGTCCCATGAACAATTGCAGAATATGGTTATGCATTTTGTAGCCACCCACTCCCCTTTCATCACAATTCCTTCCAGGTTTTTAGGCCTGTGTAGATGGACCCATACACTCTCAGTCCAGAAAATCTTGTGCTAGAGTTGCCTTAGGATCAACATATGTCAGAAATAACTTGAAGGCAAACAACAACAACATGCTTATGTATGTGAGTCAATATGCTTATTTTAATTTTGAATTCATGGCAATTCTACCTTACAATATCAGTCTCAATCCTGCTGAATACTTGCCCGTTATTTATTTACTTACTTACTTACTTACTTACTGTATTTATACCCCACCCTTCTCACCTCGGAGAGGATTCAGAGCAGCTTACAGATTGGCACAAGTCAATGTTGCAGATACATACATACAATAAAACAAAACATACATTACAACAACAAAAAAGTTAAAACCTCTCAGTCTTAAAACCAATTATTAAAAATCTGTGATTGATATAAATGTACTAAAGAGTCATTTGTATAGTACATTGTTGTGCTTCTTTGACTTTTCTCTTTCCACCTTATTCTTAAATGGCCACTGAGGGCACTGATAATGTCACTACTGTACCAGCATTGAGGAATAATTGAGAGGAGGAGGTGTTTTGCTGGTGAGCATGAGCCAGCATTTTTGAGTTTATGACTGAAAATTAATCTTCTTACTTTGAAGGAGTCTCAGCTTCTCCCACACTATTACATGCAGAAGTTGGAAATTTCATTGTACTTTCTCTCCTCAGCTTGAGTAATGATTTAAACATTTTTATACTATTTCTTTTTCAAAACATCTTAGGGGAACCACTACAAACTTTTAAGGTCTTTCTGATTATAGATGTTTTACTGAGTGGAGTGAACAGACAGTTGTTCAGGATGTTTACTGTAATGCAGATGTCAACATAAGTCATGATTCAGAGCAGAGGTGGTGTGTTTCATATTTTAGTTTCCCCACATTCTCTGCTATTCACTGTGCTTGGTAATAATTTCTTGTTTTATATCATTGTGGTCTTTCAAAATGTTTTTGAAAGCACCATAAATATTCAGAGCTGCATATTTTAACATCGTACAGGTATCTGCCTGTCAGAAAAAAATGCATGAGGAGCCTTTTACTTATTTAGGTACATACAGTATGACAGAGAAATTTTTTTTAGTGTTTTATTTCAAAATTGTAGGAAGGAATATAGGAGTCTTTAAACTCAACATGTTTTTGCAGTAGTTCTACTTAAAAAAAACACTGAAAGAAAGTAAAAACAAACACTATGGGTTAACAATATGTACACAACTATTTCATTCTTAGTGTGGGAAACCTTTAAAGCAGCGGTTCGCAACCTGGGGGTTGCGACCCAAAACAGGGTCATTCAGCCATTTTCTGGGGGTAATGAAGTTGACTTGGCTGGACCCGCCCCCTCCAAAATGGCTGCCGACACCCAGAGATAGCCACATGGCACTCCTGGCAGGCTCCTCCTTCTGCTCTTCCCACAGACCTGTAGGTAGTCAGGAGGAGGAGCTTTGGAGGCAAAGGCACGGGGGAAGAAAACTCACCCTTTGTTCAGGTCCGCAAGGTGAGTAAACCTTCTTGCCGTCCAAAAATGCCTGGCTATCCCAGGAGCCTTCACCACCTGGCCTTTGTCTCCTTCTGAACTCAGAAGGGTATGAGGGATGGGCGGAGCGAGTTCTCTGTGATATATATATATATACACACACACACACACACACAACTATATATATATAACTATATATCCCAGCAGCTCCAAAATGCCAAGGTCTATATACCCCAGTCCTCTCTAGTATTTTCTGTTCACCATGGGAGTTCTCTGTGCCAAGTTTGAGTGCATTCCATGGTTGCATGGAATGGGCCCAATGGGAGGAGGAAGGCCGGCTGGTGCTCTTCACCCCCCTCCTGGATCGGCGAGGGGGGGGCAATGGCGGCATGGGGCCTAGCAAAGCTCTTCAGCCCTCTCCTGGTTCAGCGAGAGGGCCAGATGGAAAGAAGAAGGCCGACTGGTGCTCTTCACCCCCTCCCGGATCGGCGAGGGGGGGCCCAATGGCAGTTCGGGGCCCAGCACAACTCTTTGGCCCTCTCCCGGTGAGGGGGGCCCAATGAAAAGAGGAAGGCCTAGAGGAGGAGGCCTAGCGGAGGAGGCCTAGCGGAGCTCTTTTGGCCTCCTCCTGGATCGGCAAGGGGGCCCAATGGAGTTCAGAGGGCCTGATAGCACTCTTCACCCCCCTCCCGGATCGGCGAGGGGGGGCCAAGGAGGTGCAAGGCCTAGCAGAGCTCTTCGGCCCTCCCGGAACAACAAGAGGGCCTGATGTAAGGTACAAGACCTACCAGATTTCCAAAGGCCCAGCAAGGCGACATCCAGCGGTGGAAGGGCTAGCGGCCAAGGCCCACAACAGCAAGGGACTAACAGCAGCGATGGTAGGAAGCCGATGTTGGCTCCGCAGCATAAATTTCTTCTTCTTCCAGTCCCTCTTGAAAATTATAAAAGCAGATTTATAATTAAATTGCAGCAAGTTGTCGACTGCAAAAAGAGGGATTATAACAGATTTTAACTTAAATCCCCATGACTGTATTAGGGTTGCTGTTGCACCATCGCCATCTTGAAAAAAAAAAATGAAATGCAAAGACTCTGGCACAAGCCAGCAAAGGTGGTCCCAGTGGTGATTGGCACACTGGGTGCAGTGCCTAAAGACCTTGGCCTGCACTTAAACACAATCGGCACTGACAAAATTACGATCTGCCAGCTGCAGAAGGCCACCTTACTGGGATCTGCACGCATTATTTGCTGATACATCACACAGTCCTAGACACTTGGGAAGTGTCCGACATGTGATCCAATTCAACAGCCAGCAGAGTGTCTGCTGTGGACTCATCTTGTTGTGTTTCTAACAACAACAACAACAACAACAACAACTTTGAGGGTCTAAACAGGGTCTTACAAAGAGCTTCTTTCCCATTACAACTGATATGGGGCAATGGTAGCTAACAACAACAACAACTTTGGTGGACTATTCTTCTCTCTCTTGCATCCTTGCTTGTGCTGCCGGGAAGCCTCTCAAGGGCGAGAAAGCCTCTCAAAGGCTGTTGGCAAGACCAACAGCCTTCCTTCCTTCTCTCCCTCTTCTTTCTCTCGCCCCTTCATGCATACCACTGGGTGAGTCTTCTCTTTCAATCAAGAAAGCACTGGTGAGGGGGAAGGCAATGCGCTGCCATCTCCTTCCTTACTCCCTTCTCTCCCTCTCACAGACCTTCTTTTAGGCCAGAGCCCATGGGTTGGGAACCACTGATCTAATTTGTGCAGAATGCAAGGAAGTGTTCAGGAGGTACCTGAAGGGACAACAAACACAGCAGAGAGCAAAGTTCATTCCAAATCAAAAAAGCTTTTATACTGAAGTTTGCAATGCAAATATATATTAGGCTTGGTTGATTAAAAATGGTTCAAAACTTGTGTCGGATGTAGGGGGTGCTGGTGGTTCAATTCTAAAGTCACTTTCATATTTTTTTTAATCGAAACTTTCCTAAACTTGTGAAACTTCTGAACCAATTTGTTGATGTGGACGTGCATGCTCAGTAGGGAAAAACAGCACTGGTACTGGGGAAACTTCAGGGAATTTTCCCTCCCTCATTTTAGACAAATCTTGATGAAACTTGCTACAGTGGTATAACTGTTAGCTCACCAAATTTCATAACCTTTGACTTATCTGTGGATTTTTTTGCAAATTTTCAATTTTTCAATTAAAAAAAATTAATAATAAAGAAAATATGTTTCTGGTTTGAAAGTGTTATTTCCTGTTTCACCTTGTGCTCTTTACTTTGAAAGTAGTTGTTCTACTCCAAAAAAATTTTTTTGTGTGTGGCACAAACTCTGTTAAATTGATGGAGAACAGAAATCATAGTACAGACCCCATCAAGGGACATCTAGACTGACCCCCTTCTTCTGGACAGAAAGGCACCATCCAAAGTCTCCTGACATCCATTTTCTTCCTCTACTGAGTTGTAGGGGACCCTCAAGACACTTCCATCCATTTATTACTATTTCCAGATGCAATCGATCATTTTATTTTATCATTACTTACTGACTGTAAAGGGCTGGCTGGCCAGCTGTGGCTGGCTACCCCAGTGCCTTGTTCATGGCAATCAGGCCAAAGTAAAAGGATTGGCTTTTTAAGCAATTTATGTACTCTTGGCTTTGTAAAAGTTGCTTATTGCTTTGCTGCCTTCTTTAGACGCCTTTGTAGATTCAATAAGTTTAATTTATATTTAGATGAAGACTGCTACAGACAGCTATTTTTGGGTCCTTCAGACATCGTCTTTCAGCAGGTGTGATTAGCCATGCCCACTGCTTCCCTTCTTGCAGCAGCAGCACAAAGAATGAGATTTTAAAAATTCCCTTGCCTTTACCAAATTTGCTTAATGGTTGTGAAAATTAAAATAACCATGCGGGACATCCGAACATTATAGAATATTTCTGAAAATTGTAAGTGGTTCAAATTTGGATCCCCCTCCCCCTCCCCCCCCCCACACACACCTTTTCTGCGTGGTTCAAAACTAGCTTTGGATGTCCAAATTCATATGTTTTTTTCCGAATTTCAGTCATTTCCGAGTGAATCTATCCAACCCTAATATATATGCTTTCTCTCCTCTCCTTTCCACAGCAAGTTTTTTATGCAGCTGTCTTCTCATCAGCACTCACCATCAAACACCACCTAGAAGGACCATCAAACAGCACATGGTGTCTGTCCTGCTTTTATACATATCCACATAGTGCAATCATACATTCATGGCTTCATCATTTACTACCTGATGCAAGCATACATTACTGGTTGCATCCTACACTTGCTTTGTCATCCCTACCCAGCAATTTATCACCTGGATATGCCTGCATACTTTATCAAATCCAGACAAGTTCACAGGTGTGACTATTATGTAAGGGGAAAACACTTGCTCAATCTTTTCTTCCCTCTGAGCTATGGAGGAGAGATGTCTGTGGGTGGGTGAAGGCAGTAGCCAAGGGAGCACTTGTAACTCTCCTCGATAGGAGAGCAGATGACTTTGCAACTACAGGGTATCCCTAGGCTACCAGTTGAGAGAAGCCTTGTAGCCACTGTGTGTGTGTGTGTGCGCGCGGGGGGGGGGGGGGGCGCATGTGTATGCGTGAAATAGTTACATTAGCTACAAAAAATCTTCATGTAATAGTTGCACTCCCTTTTCCAAAAAAAAAGAGGAAACTGTGACTATTACACAATGAAATATGTGTAGTCTTGGATTTCATCCTGCACCATTGGATATATCAGAGGAAAAGAACAGGCACTGCAGCCCAGCAATATTTGGACTCCACAATCTCAATAGAATTATGGTAATCAAACAAGATTCCATTTAACTGTTATCAGTACATCCTATGGAATCATGGCATTTGGAATTTGGGGAGGCACCAGAATAAATCTTGGGCTGTGATTTCTAAGCAATTATCCCTAAACTGTGATAGCCCCCAAATGTGCATGCACACCCCACCCACCTGTCCTGCATGTTCTTAACTCCCAGTCAGTTCCTACTAAATAAAAAGAATAAAAAATAAAGGAAAATCAAAAAGATTCAAGAGAGTATATATTAGGACTGGGCGGTTTCATTTCGTTAATTCGTAATTCATTAATAATTCGTTAATTTTTTCAATTACAAAACGATAACGAACCATTCTGGGGCAATTATTTAAAAAAACGAATTTTCAAAAACGTTTTGTAAATGCTTCGTATTTCGATATTGTATTCGTTTCGTTATTGTTTTGAGGTCTTTTCGTTATTATTTCCGCATGTCTGGGCCAGTTTTATGGTTTAATTAGTGAAAAAAAATTATAATATCACACCAACAGTCAACAACACAGGGAGAGGGAAGCTTCAGAAGGTTTAGGAGGTTTTTTAGCGTATTTCGCGGTCGCGTCCGCCATTAACGAATCGATTCGTTATTGTTTCGGAAATCGATTCGTTAATTTTTTACCATTTACAAAATTTTGTAAATATCGAACTTTTTAAAAGGAAAATTTTGTAATTATTTTAAATATCGAAACAAAAAAAAAACCCCAAATACAAATCGATTTTAGAAACAAATTTTTCCGTTGTTACCCAGGCCTAATATATATATATATATATATATATATATATATATATATATATATACTGAAGCCAGGACAAACCTATGATGCCAAATAGGGAGGAGGAGCTGTGATCAGCTGCCATGTGGTTCCATTATGAATGGGAAAACGTGATGGCTGAGCCCTTGCTGTTATGGCCATCTGGCCAAGTCAAGCAAGCCAGATTGGCTGAAGGGAACCAACCTCTCCGAATCCATGCAAAAGTCTACTGCTTACATACCAGTGTTTCCATCCCCCCCCCCCCGCCTTTAATACGAGTTATTTACACACAAAAAATCCTTCTGTGTTACCTAAGTAAATCCAGCAGGAGCCCCTGTTTCATTCTTCCAAAGCAACAAAGAGAAAATAGAACCTTTCAGGAGGTAGAAATGTTCTGTGGAGAGCTTTTGAATCCAGCGTAAAAGCCTTCCCACTTCTACATGAGGTTTTCCTTTGCTGAATAGTAAGAGCAGGTGTTTTCTGCTTGGGCTGTAGAGTTTAATTGGGTTGTTTGCCAGTGGTTCTGACTGCATGCTGGTGCATTTTTACTTTGCTCCACAAAAGAAACCAGAACTAAAAACTTTTAAGTAAACAAGTAATTACATAGAAAAGTTCTGAATCTTTTTTCAAAGGGAGTTTGTTTGACTGCAATACATGTTATTCTTTGCTCTGCCTGCCGGATTAAAAGAGAATTGGAACAGCTTGTTGAGTGTAACTACTTTCCATTCTATTCAGAACAAAAATGTTGGTTCATCCCCCCACCCCTCCATTTTCTGTGCCTTCATTGTTCTCACTGTATGGGAGTCTATGTTCGAAGACATCATTTTGATCTGATGAAAGCGTTTCTGTTTACTTTAATGGAAATTGAGATTGTTTAGCAAATGGAAAAGCCCAGTGAGGACCTTCAATTCTACACTGGCACATTCATGGACTGAGAGAAATGACCAATTGCAAGATAATGCAGGGTTTAGGAGATGTAATGATGAGTGTTTCTCTAAAATGTTGTTACAGATAAAAGCATACTTTGCAGAGAGTGCAATAGAGAGGTCCACAATCACATCACTTGAGGAAGTACCAAGGAAGGAGAACAGTGTAGCTCACAAACAATGCTTATAAACTAGGCTTCTCTCTGAACTGTATGGGAGAATAAATCAGGAACTGAGAAGACACTATGGTGGTTAGAAAATAGTAAGTGCAAACATGTAAGAAGAGAACAATGTAATGAATGTTAAAGTTATTCAATAGGCTTTGTGCACTGATTAAGAATGGTCAGTTCCCTTGGGCCAATCCAACTTGTTTGGCTTGGCAGGATAGCCATAACGACAAGGGCTCAGCCATTACATTTTCCCACCTGCAACAAGACCACATGGCAGCCAGTTATAGCTTTTACTCCCTTATTCTGCATCACATTTGCATCCTGGCTTCTGGATTGGCCACTCTCTTGAATATTTTTTATTTTCCTTAATTTTCTTGATTCTTTTTATTTAGTGGGACTGACTGGAATTTAGGAATGTGCGGGATAGATGGGTAGGGTGTGCATGCGTGTCTGGGGGCTTGGAGAGTTTATGAACAAATAAAGCTTTTGGGCAAGGAGATGAAGAGACAGACAGCACCCCCTGTGGCTTGAAGCAAGCACAGCCTCCAAAAATGCTGAAAGATGAAAAAAGCCTGCACACACACACACACACACACACAACTCTATCTGTTGTCTGTCTTATCATTGTATAATTGGAACTGAAGGTCTTATATGTGTTCTGTGAGTCCCCTTCGGGGTGAGAAGGGCAGAATATAAATACTGTAAATAGATTAATAAATATCTTAAGCTCTTTCTTTAAATCCAGGTGTCCTCTACAGATCGAAGGGGAAAGGTTCGCAGAAAGAATGGTATGTTGACTCTGATGCTTTTAATCCAGGTCTTAATGAAGGATATAAGGACAAACAATATCATCGCCTAAAATGACAGGAAGGGGAGCCCGGGGAGCTCAGGGAGCCCCCACCCCATTGCTGCCAGCAGGCCAGATCTAGCCCTATTTTCTGGCTGCAGTACAAAAATGGCTATCCTGCTACCCTCCCACATTCGGGAGGCATGCAAAAATGGATATGGGGTTCTACCAGTATCTGGCCAGCAGAAATGAATCAAAGTTCAGCTGAAATTGACAAGCCTATTATTCAGTGATATCTAATGAAAGAGATTCTATTAGTCAGGTAAATACTGGACTGAAATCAGAAATTTCACATTACACTTTTCGGAGTTGAATGTATTTGTGGCCTCCAATGATAGAAACTCCAAATAATTATTTGGAAACCTGTCTAAGTTTTCAATGGGGAATTAACTGTAGGGTGGGCCATATCATTAGCCAGAAGGCCAGGTGATGCTTCTTTTCTGCTATGCTTCCAAAGCTTTGTCCTATATGGGTCAAATTGTCTTACTGTCTTCAATGCCATCAGCAGTATTGGAATAAAATTCATTGCCAGCCTCGCAGATTTTGTTGGGTAGAGTGGGATGCAGAGATGATCATGTTTTTCATACCATGTCTCAGCTTTGATAAGATGAACCACTGCTCAACACTTTTAGTTCAGCTCCATGCAAAATTAAACCTTTTTCACACAGTACATATTTAAAAAAATAACTATTAGAAGGATGTGCATGTTTGCATATCAATTCAAGAAATGGTCTGTATTAGGATCAGAAGATATACCTATATATATATATTTTTTAACAATAATGTTTATTGGTTTTACTAATACATTCCCGTTGTGCAGAAAGAAATGTGAAAGGAGAGGGGTAATAAGGTGGGGGAAGGGGAGAGGAAAAGGGGGGTAAGGGAGGGGGAGAGGAAAGGGGGGTGAGGAAAGGAGGGGCCCATCACCGTCTTCTTCTGTGCGTTGACTTCCCAAGGTCTTCCAAGAGTTCTGATCTCCGGTATTAGAGTCCTTGCATTCGTATGTCTAGTTGCAGACAAAGTCATCTCCGTGCCTTCCTTTTAAAAGTTCGTCAAGTCAATTATTGTGGAGATTTCTTTGGAATTTAAATATTCCTTAAAGCCTGTCCAATCTGTTTTCTTTCTCACTCCGTTTATTCTTTGTGATAAATTGTCCATTTGTATTATGTCAAAAGCTTTGATGATCCAGTCATCCTGGGTTGGTATTTCTTTTAGCTTCCATTTTTTTGCTATCACTATTCTAGCAGCTGTGCTCAGTAAGAATAGTATTTTATCTTGGTTTTTATTTATTCTGGTCTCTTTGTGTATTCCTAACAAATATGTTTCTGGGGCGCAGGGGAAGGTTATTTTAAGTATTTTTTGAGTTGCCCTGTGAACTTTGCTCCAAAATTTTTTAATTTTTGCACATGCCCACCATTGATGGAAGAAAGTGCCTGTCTTCCTTTCGCATTTCCAACATTTGTCTGAAATAAATTGGTTTTTTTTTTTAAATTTTGCTATTTTTTCTGGAGTATAGTGCCAGCGGTAGAACATTTTGAACCAATTTTCTTTAATGTCACTGGCTACCGTATACCTAATTTTTGTAGACCAAATTTCTTCCCATTGACTCGACATAATATTGTGTCCTAGATCCCTAGCCCAGTTTATTTGACATTCTTTCACTTGCTCTTCTTCTGTGTTCCACATTTGTAATTGTTTATATAATAACTTTATTAGTTTTTTCTCTTTTTCCATGACTGCGTCCCATAATCCCTTTTTTTGCTCAAAACCTAATTTATTGTCTGCCTTATAGCCTTCCCGTATTTGGTAATAATTTAACCATGTGAGTTTCGGATTTGTTATTTGGAACTCCTCATATGATTTTAAAACCATGTCTCCTTTTTCATTTTTCTTAAGTAACTGCTGATAAGTTGGCCAATTTTCTATCCCTAGTTCTTTTTTATGTTTTGCTTCAAATAGAGAGATCCAGAGCGGGGTACGCCTAAAAAGTCTGTTTTTATATTTTCCCCACGTTTTGATGAGAGCGGCCCTTATCATATGGTTTGTGAAATTTTTTTCTATCTTTCTTCGGTCATACCATAAATAACTGTGCCACCCGGCTCTCAGATCATGTCCTTCTAAGGTTAGTATGTGATCATTTTTTAATTTTGCCCAATCTTTAATTGCCACTAGGTTACAGGCCTCGTAATATATTTTTAGGTCTGGTAGCCCTAGGCCACCTCTTTTTTTGTCGTCTGTCAATATTTTCAAGCTAATTCTCGGTTTTTTATTTGCCCATATGAATCTTGATATATTGGAGTTCCACTTTTTGAAAAGGAAATTATTTCTAATCACCGGGATAGTTTGAAAGAGGAATAGTAATTGCGGTAATACTATCATTTTAATTAGCGCGATTCTTCCCAAAAAGGAATGATTTTGACTGCCCCATTTCGCCAAATCTTTTTGAATTTTTTTCCATAAAACTTCGTAGTTATTTTTTATCAATGCTGCGTTGCTCTTAGTGATGTAAATTCCCAGATATTTTATTTTGGTTACTATTTGAATCCCTGTTATTTTTTGTAACGAGTCTTTTGCCTTTCCATCCATGTTTTTGACTAACAATTTTGTTTTTTGTTTGTTTAATTTAAATCCTGCTAGGGTCCCAAATTCCTCAATTTTCTTTAGCCAATCTTTAATGTTGTTTATGGGGTCCTCTATGAAACACACCACATCGTCCGCATATGTTTTAAGTTTCTACTGTTGCTTTAAGATCTTCAGCCCTTTTAGATTCGAATCACCATTTACATTTCTAATCAGGGTTTCCATTACTAGTATAAATAGCAAAGGTGATAAAGGACACCCTTGTCTTGTTCCCTGGGAGATTTGGATCGACTTTTTAGTTTCCTGTCCATTGATTATTAGTGTAGCCTCTTGGTTTTCGTAGATTGCCTTAATGACGTTTCTAAAGCGGAATCCCATGTCTAACTCTTTAGCTAATATTTTCAAATAACTCCAATTTACCTTGTCAAATGCCTTCTCCGCATCAACAAAAAGTAAGGCCAATTCTTTTTCGGTGTGTTTTTCATAATATTCAATTATATTAATTAGTACTCTGGTATTGTCTTTTATTTGCCGGTTAGGTAGAAAGCCTGACTGCTCTTTGGACGCCCATTCTTTTAAAAATTCCTTTAGTCTCTCTGCCATAATTATTGAGAAAATTTTATAATCGTTGTTTAATAGAGAGATCGGACGGTAATTTTTAATTTCGGTTGTTTCTGTGTTTTCTTTGTGAATTAAGACTATATTTGCTTTTTCCCAGGATTTTGGGATAGTTCCTTTCTCTAGTATATTGTTTGCAATCTCCTGGAATAAGGGGCTTATTTCATTTTGGAAGGTTTTATAGAAGATGGCTGTGAAGCCGTCTGGCCCTGGCGCCTTATTATTTTTTAGTTTTCTAATGGCTGTGTCAATTTCGGCCATTGTGACTGTTCCATTCAGAACCTCCTTCTGTTTGTCTGTAAGTTTTGCCATATTTAACTCACATAGGTATTTTGTTATTTTTTCTTTGCTTATTTCAGTACCTTTATATAATTCTTTGTAAAACCTAAGAAATTCATTAGTGATACTGGTATCTTCTGTGTGAATTTTTCCTTTGGTTTCTATTTTGGTTATCAATTGTTTTTGCTTCTGCTTCTTGATTTTATTTGCTAGCCACTTGCCAATTTTATTTGCATTTTGAAAGTGGTTTACCCTTGCGAATTTCATTTGTTTTTCTATATTTTCATTTTGTAGTAATTGTAATTGTTTGTTAAGGGCAGTTATGGTGAGGGTCCTTTTTGATCTCTGGGGTTTTGTTTTAGTAGTTTTTCGTTTTCTGTTCGTTTTTCTAGGATCTCTTTAACTTCTTTGTTTCTGTTTTTTTTATGTATTGCATCTTGCTGCATGAGGTATCCCCTCATGATGGCTTTCATTGCCTCCCATTGTGTGTATTTTGATGTCTCCTCCCCTTTATTTAGATCTAAATATTCTCGTAGTAGATTCCTATTCCTTTCTATGTCTTTCTCTTTATATAATAGGTAGTCTTTTAGTCTCCATCTGTACGTTGTGCTTCTCCCTTTGATTGTCAGCTCTATTGCGCAGTGATCTGAGTAGGTCCTGGCTAGTATGTCTATTTTTTTAACTTTAACACCGCGCAATGGAGGACATGCCTCTGTGAGCCCCTCGAGCAGATCACAGAAGCGGCTAGGTTTGGGGGCTTTGGGAGCAACAATTGCAACCCAACCTCCATCGGATGGACTGAGGTCGGGGAGGCGAGACCCTAGGGCACTCTCGGCCGATGGCATCTAAGTGATACCCCCCTCAAGGAGGCATCCAAAGACGCCCGGCAACGAGGTGCAGAGGGTGAGCACAAACCTAAGCCGGAGCCAAGGCTCCCAACGCTCCATGGTGACCGGCACACAATAAAGAAAGACAGACACGAATAGACGATAACAAAGCAACGGTCGGACAAGTGGCTCAGCTGACAAAGGCAAGAAAAAAGAAAAAGAAGACAGAAAACCACCATCTTCCCAGAAAGACGGAAAGACGGAAAGACAGAGACGGAGACAAGGACTTAAAGCAAGGTAATGAAAAGAAAATATCCAATCATCCAAAATAGAGACAAAGAAGAGATATAATACCAGAGAAAGCTAGACAAGAACAGAGAATTACATAAGAGAGAAAGGGGCAGGAGAGTAAATTAAAGAGCGCAAAGAGAGCAAGGAGAGCAAAGAGAGTAGATAAATAACAGGAGCTCTCGAACCTCATACGAGAAGGAAAAGAGCTTAACCCCCAAGTTCCCCAACCCAGCTGGGTAGAGCCAGGACAGGCTCCCTCCTGCCAGGGACAGCACAACCTAAGCCAGAAGGGGCCCGACGGTCGAACCCCTCAAAGTCCGACCAGTGGGACGCCCAGGACGGAAAGGTACAGCGGGCTGGAAGAGGGAACAGGGGGGACATAATTTTATACTCCCTCCTTTACCAACAAATGATTGAACACATTTACAGTCTCTAGCAGACTATACTTAATTAAGGAGCCAAGACACAAAAGAAATAAGGGGCATACGCAGCCCTACCCAATTTATCCCACCCTCTAGAACGCCATTAACGCCCTCGCCCCACTATAAGCCAACCTTGAAGCTTATCAAATCCCTCACGAGCTGACCTTGGGGCAAGTACTCCGGGCATTCAAAACCAGTCTCCAGCCCCAGGCATTGGCAGAGGGCCAGGAGGAGTCCTTGAGAAGGAGAGGAGGAGATAAGAACAGGAGACGGGGGGCGGATCGAGCGGCAGCCGCGTGGCCACGCGACTCAGAAGGCACTGAGGGGAAGCACCGCGAGACGGGAAGAGAAGAGCATAAACGAGAGGAGGGCTTATCCTCGCGAGAAGAAGCGGAGCAACGTGAAGGCACGCAGCGACGCAAGAACGCAGCGCGACAAAGCAGCAACGCGACGCAAACCACGCAAACCCGGAAGTGAGCAGGACTTAAAGGAATAAAAGCCGAAAATAGAGAATTCAGGAGGGCAAACAAGTAAACAAAACAATTTACAAGGAAAGACCGCCAAAGAAAAGGAAGGAAGCAGAAGGTAAGACCCAACCTGGGTAACGAAGAAAGAAAATTAAATAGACAAAATTAAATAAAGTAATATATCAGGGGGGAAAAAATTTTTTAAAAATTAAGGAAATAATATAAAATAAAACACAGAAGAAACAAACAGCCCAGGTACACTTACACACACACATACAACACAAAACAGACAAGATCAAACAACAGAATGGCAACGCAAAGTACAAAAGCGAAAAGCACACCCTTAGCAAAGGCACAAAACCAAACAAAGAAAGACTCCCTGACAGAGGAGAATACCCTCACCCAAATATTGGCGGAGATTATCAAAATTTCAACAAAACAAGACACCCAACACAAAGAACTTCAGGAAGAAATTAAGAATATGAAAGCAGATCTCAAAAAGGATATAAACAAGCTACAAGAAGACCTAGACAATATGAAAAAAGAGAATCAAAAAATCACGAGTGACCAAGGAAGGATGGAAAACAAAATAACGAAACTGGAAAACATAACACAAAAAATAGAGCAACAGACGGAATTAATTGAGAATAGAGAACTGGAATACCAGTTGAGGATCAGAAATTTAGAAGAGGCCAAGGATGAAAATGTAAAACAAGTTATGATTGAATTGCTAGCGGACTTAATGGACGTCAGCACTGAAATAATAGGAAATGATGTCGATAGGGTATACCGTGTGCCCACTGGATACGCAAAAAAACACAAAACAGCAAGGGATGTGGTAATCTCGTTCTGCCGAAAGAGTACCAGAGACGAGATATTCAAAGAAAATGCAAAGAAAACCGTATATTACAAGGAGAAAAAAGTCACAATAATGAAGGAGGTCACGCAGCAGACTCTCGCAAAGCGAAGAAGATATGCCTTCTTAACAGAAGAATTAAGAAAACTGAAAATAAAATTCAAATGGGAAAGAACTGAAGGAGTTACAGTCACACTAAACGATAAAAGGTATTGGTTAAACACAGAAGAAAAAGCAAAAATCTTTTACAAGGACCATATAAAAGCCAAGACACATGAAACTCCACAAAGGAAATTCCACACCAAACTGACAGTGAAAGACCCAAAAAGACAAGAAAGTTCAGAGGTAAATCAAGAAAGCAAAGAAGACAGAGGGGAGAATAGAGTGGACGAAGAAGAAGAAGGAGAAGGTAACGAAGGGATCCCATGGAAAAGACAGGATGAAAGAGAAAACAAAAGATTAAGGGAGTTCTCTCCAGAAAACTACCAACTAATCCCACAAGAAATCCTGCAATGGGAAATGACGGAAAACGCTAATGAGTAAGGACATCAAAATATACACCAACAACATCAATGGGCTTAACACACCCAACAAACGCAAAAAGGTCTTCAATTTTCTGAAACAAAAAAATTTGGACTTAATCGCTTTGCAAGAAACGCACATATCAAGTAGGCACACAAAACACCTTATAAATAAGAAACTAGGAAATTAATTCTGCGCCTCCAACAGTGGGAAGAAGAAAGGAGTAGTGATTTATGCAAAAGATTGGTTAAATGCAAAACAAGCCTTTACAGATATGGAGGGGAGGTATGTGGGAATCCTTACTGAAATAAATAATAAAAAATGGTTGATCTGCAATATTTATTCTCCAAATGGAGCTAAAGAGAAATTTATAAGAGAATTGAAAAAAGAGATAGACAATCAAAGCTGGGATGAATTAATAATACTAGGTGATTTCAATGGGGTGATAGACATTAATCTAGACAAAACCAATAAGAAAACAAAAGATAGAAATCATACAAGCAAAACAAGCCAATTACCCAAGATTTTCATACAACAATTAGAAAACCTAAATTTAAGAGACACATGGAGACAGCATAAAGGGCATATGAGAGATTACACATACTATTCCGGAAGGCACCATATCTGGTCAAGAATCGATATGGTCTGGGCGACCAGATATACCTATATATTGATACAGACTATTGGTCCAGCTCATCCAGTATTCTCAGTTCAGACTGACAATAATTCTCAAGGATTTCAGGACATACTCTTTCTTAGCATTTTTTTTTTGTTGGACTTTCATTCAAGTACTAACCAGGTTGACTTTGCTTACCTTTCAAAATCAGATATGACCAAGAGTATTCAGCATGCTATGGTGTTTATGAAGGAGTCCCTTACAGTTTCTAAGATCCTATGAGTCTAAGAGGAAGAAGTCCTTCCAATCACGTTTAAGATTTCATTAGTCACTGCCAACATTTTGAAAATCTACAACTATGTTATCTAGTCCCACAATTTGGTAACTAACTTTCTGAAGCTCTCCAGGTCCTAATTTGATTTTATAATTTGATATGTTGCACAGATATTGCTTGCTTACAATTAATCATTCCTAAGCAATGATGTGAAAGTGAAGCAAAAGCTGTATTCAGAACACGTGGAGAAAATAAATCGCCAGGAATTGATGGCACACTAATAGAGTTGCTTCAGTCTACAGAGACAGAATCTAGTGTAGTTCTAACCAAAATCTGTCAACAAATATGGAAAGCAAAAATGGCTTACACATTGGAAAATCATATATTTTCCAATCCCAAGAAAAGGAATACCAAGGGGTGCTTTTGATGCCGAAAGCCCCCGCCCAGTAATTGGTCTGCACTGCAGCAGAGAGTTCTGCAGTTCCTGGAAGCCGAAATTGGAAAAAAAACTGATGAAATGTGCCCCAACCAACAGCTCAAGGCGAGGACTGCTTTCAGCTTTTCATCACTTTCCCTCTAGCCCTGACTTTGTATCTAATCTCTAATAAGGGTACTTGAAATTGCAACTTGTTAAACTTCTCCGCTTGATACTTTGTATCCTCCCCTGCCTAAGCTAACCCAAGCATGAAATACACCTCCTTCCAGGCTCTGGGCAACCGCAGGCCTGCCTGGGATGCCTTCCTGGTGTCCCGGGGAGGCCGAATCTGCGCCAATTGAAACCGCGGATAAGGGGATCTCCCTTTCAGATCTCAGTATCCACAAAAATCTCAAAATGGCGGATTGGCCCTGTTTTAATACCATATTTTTCTGTGCACAATTCTTAACCAAACTGCTATTTCACTTTTCTCATTTTGGATCCCTACGCCCGGGAAATAATTATTTTGTTTTAAGTAATATAATTTGACAGAAAACAGCTGATTGTCAAACTTCGCCGGTTCTACGCAAGCAGTTGATTTCTCCCCGTTGCTGCTTGTTCTTGCCTAGTCCCGCAATCGGGGACTTGCTGTGGATGCCCCCAGGAGACCTCGGAGAGGGGGCCGGGCAGGAGACCCAGTCCTAGGGAGGGAGTTATAGTTCCCCAAGGACTGAGCGATGGATCTTGTTATTTATCAACTCAGCACCCATCTGCTAACTTCTACCAGGAGAAAATTACTCTCTGCTGCTTGCGTTGAACTGCAAGCCACCTCCATTTCCACGAGCCTCCCTCTGAAACATGGGACTTCAAGTTTTCAAATAAAAATCAATTATTTTATTAAATGATTAAGATGCGGGGTGGAAATGGGGTTTTTCTATATGAACTTTGTATAAATAATAATGCATGAAATGTTGTCTGATTTCCTGCCTTTCCCTTTGAAAGGACTGTTGCAATCCCCGAGGGAGGACCCCTGCCTCCCTCGAAACTCATCTTGATTATCTCACATCAGCATGGACAATAGCTTATTTGGGATTTCCTTTCCCGCTCTCTGGGTCGGTCTGGCGAGATGAGGAAGTCTATATGGACATTATGATTGATTTACAAAGGGCAGGGTTGACCCCCCTGAGGTCCCCTGCCCCGATCCTGTTTGTTTCCCCACCAAAACCCATCAAGGACAGGAAAAGCTTGCTGATTGGCCCAGAGCAAGGCGGGCCGCCAAGCCTCCTCCCAGCTGTTCAGGCTGTCAACCAATCAGCGTGAAGCCGGGCGGAGAGGGGCGGGTGGGAAATTCAAACTGTTTTACTGTGTTTTCTCTATAAAAATGCTTGTAAATTCTGTAGTGGTATGCTTGTAGTGGAACTATTCCTACAATGCATCCGATCTCAGCTGAATCGCTAATAAAAGACCTCGGTCGCCGAACTTCTTCCGCTTTGGTGAGGATTTATTTTTTAAATATTTTTTACTGCTGAAATTGGCTTCGCTGGCCTCACCAAGATTCCAGGACTCTCTTTGGTGCGGTCTTCGGCATCTCCTCGGCTGGGGAGACCCTCCCAAAAGTAGCTCGATATCACTTTGACTGTGCTTTTCCTGTATGGCAGGAGATTGAACTAGATGGCCGTGTGGTTTCTTCTGACTCTATTTTCCTATGAATTCTAACTCCTGTCATGTAGGAACACATAATCAAAGCACTCCCAACAGCTGGCCATCCAACCTTTGCTTAAAAACCTCCAAAGAATGACACTCCCCCCCAGTCAGAGGCAACATGTTTCCCTGTTGAATAGCTCTTACCATCAGGAAGTTTTTCCTAATATTTAGGTGGAATCTCTTTTCCTGAAATTGAAATCCATTGCTCTGTCTCCTGGTGTCTAGAGCTGCAGAAAACAATCTTTCTACTCCCCAATGAGAAATCCTTTCAAATATTTAAACAGGCTATAATGCCCCTTCTCAACCTTCTATTCTCTAAGTTAAACATATATATCTCCCTATGCCACTCCCTGATTGTCTTCGAGGCCTTTGATCATTTTGATTCATTCTTCTCTGGACAATTCCAGCTTGACAATAACCTTTTTGAATTGTGGTGCTCAGAACCAAGTGAGGTCTGACCAAAACAGAATAGAGTAGACAACTTATCAATATTTTTCTTGAATTGTGGTTCCCAAAACTAGACATGGTATTCCAGGTGAGGTCTGATGAAAGAAGAATAGAGTGGTTCTATTTCTTCCCTCAATCTAGACACTATACTCCTACTGATGCAGCCTACAATCACATTGGCTTTTTTAGCTGCCACATCACACTGTTGACTCGTGTTCATTTGACTCACTATGACAGAGCTTGTATTTTACAGATTAAAGAAAAGATATTGACTTTGTATATCATGGAAAATTATGGGTCACTCTTAAAGAAATGGGTGTGCTACAATATTTGATTGTCCTGATGACCCATATTCAGAACAAGAGGCTACTGTCAGGACACAATATAGAGAAATTAAATAGTCCAATGGCAAGGACCCAGGAAAGCTGGCATTTTATCATCCTATCTGTTTAATTTTTATGATGGACATACCATACATAAAATAGGATTTGAATCATTGGAATGAGGCATGAAAACTAGAGGAAGGAGCATCATCAATTTTAGCTAGGCTGAGGACTTGGAATGATCTCTGAAGAAGGTCAAAAAAGGAAGTGCAGAGGCAGGTTTGTAGTTAAACATCAATAAAACAAAAATAATAACCACATATAATTATGTAATTTTAAAGTAGACAGTTAAATATTGGTAGATCAAGATTTTCCATACCTTGGCTCCAGTATTAATCAGAATAGAGACTATAGCCAAGAAATCTGGAAAAGCTAAGATCTGGAAGGGCAACTATGAAAGAGTTCTATAATACAAAGGTAGGATTGGTCATGCTATCAAATTACCATTTTCTAAGTATGGTTGGAAAAGCTGGATAGTGAAAAACGCCAACAAGAAGAAAATTAACTCATTTGAAATGTGAAATGTGAGAAGAGTTCTGTGGATACTGTGGGCTGCTGAAGAGACAAATCTATCTGTCCTAGAGTTGGAACTCTCTCTAAAAGCTAGGATGGCTAAACTGGGACTGCCATACATTGGCCATAAAATGAAAAGGCATGATTCGCTAGAAAAGTCAATAAAGGTAGAAGACAGTGGGGAAAAAGGAAGACATCATTCAAAATGAATTGACTCAATCAAGACAACTATGGCCCTGAGTCTGCAAGTTGAGAAGGATTGCCACAAGTTGAAGCCACCTTGTTAGCAGTTAACATCAATATGTGAAAAAGTTATCCCAGCAGGAGGCTTACAAACTCAAGATGCTTAAGGAGCTCTTTAAAAGTGTATAAACTATAAGGATGAGTGGAAGGAAGGTCATAGAAAGGGTTATTGTAAAAAAATTTTTTACAAGTGACAAAAGGTCAGTAAAAGAGATGAAAAGGTCTTTTAAGTAATGGGAGCAGCAATGTATTGACAAAAGTAGTAAACAGTTATGTAATATTAAATTAATTCTATTGCACCGCTCACAAAGGAGAACAGGGTGAGATTCCAGACTCAGTCAGTGGAGAAAAAAAAAGATCGTGAATAAAAACAAAATCATGCCAAAATGGATGCTCTAGAAATTAGTGAACTGAAGGCTAACTAGACTCCAGACAGCTACAGAGTAGGTGAACAATCCCTGAACAATAGAACAGGAAGTCCTAAAGGAAAAATGAGGGGATTATTCAAAATGCAGCTTATTTCTTCCTGTTCCCTACTCTGATTTCACAGGATCTCACGGGGCTGCTAGCCCTTCAGCATCATTAGCTGAGTTAGTTCTAGCACTTCACCGCAAAATCCATCTTCGGTATTCCCCACAGTTCTGTGAGTAAGTCTTTGGAGATATGCTTTCCCTCAGAGGTCCTTACAAACTGTAATATAGTTCACTGCATCAGGTATTTGGGAGCTTATGTCTTCCCTCAACACCAACAGCAGGAGGAATGTTGTTCAAAATTATTACATTACTTTCATCCCTGTTCACAGGAAATAGAATACTATGTACTTTGCATTATGTTCTGTATTCCCATTGTTGGGTCTGAGGGGAGTAGAGATTTTTTAATTTATTTCTCATAGAGATTCCATTGAACTCAGATATATTCATTGAGGGGGAAAGTGTCACTTCTGATAATTCAACTGGTATCATAGGAATGTGATCTCTTATGATTGGCCCAGCAAGTACTAGCACTTGTTCATGCTATTGCTTCACACCATGCTCTACTTGTTCATAGGGTGCTATAACTTCTGATGTACACGAAATATCATAGGCATGAATCCAGTAGAAATGGAGCAGCTAAGGGCTGGCACAACTCAGTGGTTTTAACCCCCAGTTTCATGTCAGGTGTTCCTCTCCAGTCAAAAAACATGTGATCCAAAAACATTTGCAGCTTAAATTTCACTACCTCTTTGCAACACTTTCCAGTTAAGAGTGCCAGGTAATCATCTCCTGTTCAATGAAACACATCAGCAGAATCTGGAAACCAAATCCATGAGCCATGTGAAATACAGCTGGCTCCCTAAGCACATACAAAAGGCCACTTTTGCCTTTTCTTGGTCATTAAATTGGCACTGAATTGGAAGCTGGGTACTTGAAAAGATTTATCTGGCCAAATGGCAAACTCTGCTATGATCCGGCAGTATGTATTGCTAACATACCAATCTGATCAAAATAGCCCTCTAATGACTCACCCCAGTGTGCATGCAGAAAAGATATGTAATTACAGATTTTAGGTTGGGCCTTTTTGTCTCAATGAGTTTTATAATCCAATAAATCCTTTGATGTTCTAGAAATGTAAAATACATTCAGATACATTCACCCCCACACAACACTGCTTCCTTCCAGATGACTATCTAATTTGGATCCCATTCCGGAAGGAAAGCCGCATATAAATACAATTTAAAAAAGCAAATACAGCCTATGCCATACTGTATGATAGTAAATAGAAGCGAGTTGACAGGCCACCCTGCAAGTTGCAGGAGGGAGAGAACTTATCCAAGATTCACAAACAGATCTGTTTTGTAATAAAGTGCAGAACTGTTGATGAGATGAGGTATCTCGCAGTATTTCCTCTTCTTTACTTCTGTATCTTTGAAAAGCACTGCCTGATCTGCCTCATATGCACTGCTGTGTTTGCTAGTGCAGCTCGAAGAGGCCCTGGAGGAAAAAGAATGACTCCAAAGCCTTATGAAAGCTGTCAACTACCGGCTTCACCTCAAACATCTTTAAAGCTTTATTTTCCCCCAATAGCAGATGTCGTTGTTTACAGTTCAGTGCAACAAATGTCATGGTTTTTAAGAATGAGCAACTGTGACCTTAGGAACAACCTATGGAAGATATGAAAAAAATCATTTAATAACATTGAAGGTAATACTATCTAAAATTTATATATTGAATGGAAAATTATATACAACAGGTGGAAACATAGTTATGGTGAACTCTGTTAATGCCCACAATTAAGTTTAAAACACAAGCAAAATAAAAATTGTGTTGGCTTTGTCCTTATTGATTTTATTCACAATGTCTGTGGGAGAGATTTGCAAATGTTTTCATTTTCACAATGGGAGTATAAAACAGCATAAAGAAATGACTGCAACAAAAGAAGTTTATTTTTAAAACCAAACATAGCAGCAAAGATATTCTGAGGAAATGAAAGTCTGAATTCTCTCTCCACCAAAGTGTTCCTTTTCTATTTCCCTTTATATTTATTTATGATCTATGTGCCAATGGGGTAAAGAAAGAGATCACATGGCCTATTTCACTGTTTTGTTATTTCCTTCAACTGAGCTGGAAGAAATTGTGCTTTCAGCTTTCCTTTTCCTAACATTGATCGGGCACTTGTGGCTACTATTACAAATTCAAACCCTCCATTCATTTGCAGTCAGAAAATGTTTCTTAGTTTTGCTCACTGCCTGTGTTACTGCAAATGTTTGGATCACCACAAACTTGTCATCTTTTACATCACTTAAAACTTTTCATAATCCACTAGCAACAGTAACTGTTTTGATTCCTTTTATTTATTTTTTAAGCAAACAAGAAGGTGAATTGGCTCCTTGGCCTTAACATGACACATGGAGCCAATTCACCTTCAACACCAGGCAAGACTGCTTAATGCAGTTTTATCCCATATTAGCCAAAGTCTGCAATGCCCTGAAGCTTCCCTGCACTTTGTGGCAGTGTAAAGAGTTAGGCTACTTCCGAGTTGAAAGCAGCTGCTATCGCTAATGTAGCCATCATGCTTTCCTCGGCTCCACAGACTGGGGATAGGGCATGATGCTTATTGTCACCATCTTAGCACCAGCCGCAGAGCTTCTTTTCCTCTCCAAGTTGTATTGCCACTTTTGCAAGAGTTAGCAAAGGTGACAAGCAGTGACCATGAGGACTTTCATGATCTATGGGCACTGCTACAAGGGCAGCAAGATGATGATAGCAAGCTTAGCCATTTGGTGGGGCAGAACAGCAGAATGGAGGTGGGCAGTGCAGATTCTTGTGTAGATGGGCCCTTAGTTTGGAATACATATTTATGTACACACACACAGAGAGAGATTCATTAATCATAATGAGATTCTCTAATGTCTTCTCTTTGAAATGTATCACTCTTTCATTTGTGCTGAAGAGCATAGCTGTCTTTCTTTCAGATGGACAGACATACACATTCACACCTAGATGTATCTATCACCTACTGAGAGAGAAATAAAATCTCTATTTTTACCCAAAGACTATGTTGAGCATTATAAAAGCTATGTGAATGTTGAGGCAACTTAGAGAGTAATAGTGCCATTATCATGTAAGCTTCAATTATCAAATGAGCTTAATAAGTGCATGACTACACAATGTTGCCAAGGATTTGCATTAAGCCGTAACTAAGGACCTTATCACATTGGGATATACTCAATTTATATCAGTATTTTCCCTTGACTGGATGCATTCTGTATTCAAACGGGATGTATACTGACCCCATTATACCCAATTCTCACATTTTGAAAATACTGTGCTTTGACTCATCACATCACGGGAGGCTGGCTCCTCCCAATCAGTTTGAATGCCTCCCCATGTCACTTCCCTCCACCCCCCCCCCCCCGAATATTACACAGTGACATACCATTCTCATGAGAATTTACCTGATAGAATGCAAACTGATTTTATGATTACATGTAAAAGAGTCTTCAAAAGTGTCATTAACTGTGCTGCTAAGAAAAACATGTATATTAGTGAAAAATCTAGGGTCCAAAGAAGGACCTGAGAACTCAAGATCATCTGTTGTACAAAACATGCAGATGTTCATGATGCATGGGGTTTCTTTAATTCCTCAAAGTTCATCTACAGCCCAACAAATCATAGCATGCACTCTCTATGCTCATCAGATGGAACTAAACTTCTAAAGGACAAAACATGAATTGCACTATATTGGAAAGAGCACTGCCATAACCTCCTTAACTACAGCACCAAGAAAAATGCAGGAAACAAAATCATCATCTGTTCATGGCATTCATTGACCTTGCAAAGACATTTGACACAGTGAATTGCAATGCTCTCTGGACTATCCTCTTAAAACTCGGATGTGCTGAAAAAATTGTGAATTCTGAAGCTCCATGATGACATGATGGCAACATTATTTTCCATCTTCATAACTATAATGCTGCATCTTATTGATGGAAAGCTTCCTACTGGCATTGGACAGATGGTAAGCTCTTTAACCTCAGCAGACTGAAAACCAAGGTCACAACAACATCTCTTATAGAACTTCATTATGCTGATGATAATGAAATCTGTGTTCATTCAGAAGAAGACCTACAAGCCACTCTAAACACCTTTGCAGAAGCATATGAAAAGCTTGGCCTTTCACTGAATATTGAGAAAGCCAAAGTGCTCTATCAGCAGGCATCGACCAACCCTGCTCCAATGCCAGAAATTCAGTTTAATGGTGTAATGTTAGAAAATGTTACCAATTTCTGCTATCTTGGCAGCCACCTCTCCACAAAAGTCAACATCAACCCCAAAATACACCATCTGAGCTCTGTGAGTGCAGCATTTTTTTAATGAAGTAGAGAGTGTTTGAGGATCAGGACAGTCATAGGGATACCAAGATGCTTGTTTATAAAACTATTATCCTCTCAACTCTGTTATATGCCTGTGAAACATGGACCACCTATAACTGTCACCAGGCATGTAGCCGGGGGGGGGGGGGGGGGGGGGCTCGGGGGGCTTCAGCCCCCCCCCGAAATTCTGATGGTGGTTCGCGAAAAGGCCTTACAGGTGCATTATTTAAACTGTTATGTTTATTCATATCATGATCTGATCACCATACTCAATATATCCCATATGCATGGGGGTATTCGGGTAATGATACAAAAGGTTTGCTAGGCTAGACCCTCTTTCACTCAGACTCAGCCCCCCCCCCCCCGAAACTCAGCCCCCCCCGAAACCCCCCTGAAAATTTTTAGCCCCCCCCCCCCCCTGAAACGAAATCCTGGCTACGGGCCTGACTGTCACTCTTAACTCCTTGAACAGTTCCATCAGCATTGCCTCTGAAAAATCCTGTAAATTTCTTGGGAAGATAGGTGGACAAATGTCAGTGTGCTGGAAGAATCAAAGAATCAAGACCACCAGCACTGAAGTGATGATCCTTTGCCATCAACTTCACTGGACTGGCCATGTTGTCCAAATGCCTGATCACCAGTTCCCAAAGTAGTTATTCTACTTTGAACTCAAGAATGGAAAATGGAATGTTGAGGGATAGCAAAAGATATTTAAAGATGGGCTTAAAGCCAACCTTAAAAACTGTGGCATAGACAGTGATAGTGAGAAATGGGAAGCTCTGGCCCTCAAGTGTTCTAATGGTCAACTGTGAAATTTGAAGAGCTACGAATGTAGGACGAAAAGAGAAATGTGTCAAGAGGAAGGTGTGTCAAGCCAATCCTTGTCAAGATCACCTTGTACCTGGAAATTGATGTCCTCACTGTGAAAGAACATGCAGATCCAAAATAGGTCTCTACGGTCACCTATGGACCCACCACCAAGACTCACATGTGAAAAGCAATCATATTCTCCTGTGAGTTATAGCTTATGATGGTACCGTGTATTGCTATTAGACTTCCTTGACTTTTTAAATCTGTTTCGGAATGATGGGGCAGATCTATTCCTGCGACAGTTTTAAATTCTGTATTGTTTTAAATTCTGTATTTTCCTTAAGTTTAGAGCAAAGCAGTCAACATCTTTGGTCTGTGGTCTCTGTAGTGTGTGTATGGCTTGTAAGTGTTTATTTTGGATATTGAAACCACACAACTACAAGGGGTCCTGTTGCCATTGTTTAAAATTGGCAACTTCTATTGGTTTTTGGTTTTTTGCCATTGCCACAGTTTCTACTGAAATTAGCACACCCCCTTGAACTTTCCACATATAAAAAGAAGAGTGTTCCTTCTTTTGAAATTCAAAAAGCTAAGCACCTAGGGCTTAACTCAAGAGTATCTTCTTGCACTGAGGCTAATATATAAAGACTCTCATCTTATCTACTTTTCCAACATTCCGTGGTGAACTGGCACTTCATTATCTGTCTGTAACATTTATATACATTCAGATGGAAAGTGACACAATATTTCTATCTGTTTCTGTTTTATTTTTATAAATTAATGGTTTTATGAGGAAGCACAAAAACAGCTGTTACTGGAAAGTATGTACAACAGCATTTATAATTTTACAATCTTTTATGGAAACATTGAGACACCTCTTGTAAACTACTATAGCCATTTTGACCCATATGCTATATGTGTGCATAGTTAAGAGGCTTTTGACTTTCCTGAATGTTGTCCTTTAAAAGAAAGGAAAGCAGAAAATCATTTTCAATATTTCTACTTATAATGCTTTCCAGCATGAACAAAATTCTGCAGATCCTACATATCAGTGCCCTGCTGATATATTAAATTCCCGCATACATAGATATACCATGAAAGCTTCATAAACTTATGTGCCAGCTGTGCATTGAAGCACAGCTGAATGCTTACAGGAGAGAATGGCATGGCTGTGAACAGGTTTCAACATACCATTGCATGACAATCTTATGTCTTGATCTGGAAAAGCTACTAGTATTTTCTCACTGGTGCAATAATCTTCACCGAATTCCCCTGCTTTTTGTAGATAAAGTCAAAACATTATCTAACCCCAGTTTCAGATCTGAGCACTGCATAAACTTCTCATGGGTCTGTACAGCTGTAGCTGTAATCTACAGTTACATTCTAACTGACAAGTGTCATGCTGCAGATAACTGATTGAAGGCTATAGTAAGTGGTTTACATATGAAAGCATCCTTCCTTCAGTCCAGTCTCCAAGTATACCTGGAAAGGACTCATACTATGTGCCTCACAGAATTTCTGGTAGACTCATTCCCTCCAACATTTCACAGATGAAAATTGGGACTTGTGTGGCCCAAGCAACATCATATAGTGGTCAAGATGAGAAAGATTAATAAGAGTGGACACTAGGGCTGGGCGGTTTCGTTAATTTCGTAATTCATTAATAATTCGTTATTTTTTTGGTAAACGAAGCGATAACAAACCATTCAGGAGCAACTAAAAAACGAAACGAATTTTAAAATCTATTTCGTAATTGTTTTGTAATTGTTTCGTTATTATTTCCGTATGTCTGGTGCAAGTTTTATAGTTGTTTCCCTCCCCTCTCCCTGGTTGCAAGCGGTCGGCATTTACCCCACTTCCGGGTCCCTGGCCTCTGCTTAAGTGGATCAAATTCTCCTCTCCTCCTGTCGTCACCTCACCTCGTTCCTCACTCTGGCCTGCGTGCATTGGGTAAAGAGACACAGCAGTGCAGCACTCAGAGACCTGCCTGTTGCCTGCCTAACCTCCTGCCTTCCTGGGCAGGGGTTAAAACTGTTATGATTATTATTATTATTGAGAAGCATTGTCAAACCAGAATAGAGATTTCACCCCTCCTCTCTCTCTCTCTTTCCCCCCTCTTTCCTTCTCCGAGGTTAAAACTATTATTATTATTATTATTATTATTATTATTATTATTATTATTATTAATGGATGGCCATCTATCAGTAGTGCTTTCACTGTGCCTTACATGCACGAAGGCAGAAAGTGGTTTCTTCTTCTTCTTCTTCTTCTTCTTCTTATTATTATTATTATTATTATTATTATTGAGAAGCATTTTCAAACCAGAATAGAGATTTCACCCCTCCTCTCTTTCTCTCTTTTCCCCCTCTTTCCTTCTCCGAGGTTAAAACTATTATTTAAAACTATTATTTTCACGTTGCGCAACCGCGTCCGCCATTTTAACAAATTGATTCGTTAATATTAACGAAATTTCGTAAATATCAAACTTTTTAAAAGGAAAATTTCGGAATTCTTTTAAATATCGAAACGCAAAAAACCCCAAAAAAGAATCGATTTTAGAAACAATTTTTTCCGTTGTTACCCAGGCCTAGTGGACACACATGCTAATAAAATTGAGCAATTTAGGGCAGTCACAGATTGTGAGATCCAGACAGCAGATAGCGAAATCTGCACAACGTATACTGAGACCCATTAAGTGGATGACCAGCACCAGCCATGGGCCATCTGTGGATCCCTGCCAGGTGAGACCAAGAAGCTATAATCCCAATGTTTCCCAATCAAAAAATCTCAACAGTTGAAGAAGAAAGCCACCGATATATTTTATTGTAATCCAGCTGGAAAGGATGATACCTCATGGTAAGCTGCTAAAGGAAGCTGAGATACTTGTCATAAGCAAAACAGACATTTTTATACATAGAAATATTTTGTTTTTCCTGCTCATGCCCCAGCAGGTGTCAACCTCACACTGATTGGCAGAGCTGACCTTGACATCATGGCCAGCTGGGAGGATTCCCTTGGAGAGGCAGGACTGTAGTGCCCACCAGGTTGTTCCTCCCTTCTGATGCAGATTTCTGCTCTCCAATGGCTGAAGGGGGCAGGATGGTCCAGGAGACAAAATAATATGCAGTTATGTGTATGAATCACCTGGTCTTTCTTTCGGGACAAAGCAGGCCATCAGGTTCCTGATAATTATGGAAATGTTCTTTTGTGTTTGTGAGTGGCCATTTAAAATGGGCCAGGCACCCACACTGCCCATGTCCATTGTAGTCCAGAGCAGAATATTGGCCAAAGTGATGGGATTAGACAATGCAGTCCTGAGAAAAAGGAAATGACATTTTGGGAAGATTGGGCAATACCTACTGGTATCAGGACAGGCCTCCCGGATGATTCATGTTTCTATTATGTCCAGGTAACTGCACAAAGGACAAGTGGCCTGCTATCAGGATCCTGTTGCCCTTGCACAGCTGGGTATCTGTGTAAAGATGAACAGGAAGCCCTGGAGGGGACTCCCAGTAGGTGAAGGGTTACTTGAGCTTGATCCATGGCTTGATCCTCAAATGGGTTTTATAAAACATAAAATATTATTTTTACACATATCAAAGGGGTCCTTGGATACCGTGGTCCTATCCATAGGAACTGGTGTACCCACGGGGCAAGGGTTGGCAAAGGGGTTAGTTGGGGTACAGGGAGGTGATATTAGGAGGAAAGGGAGGAAGAGAGTCCTGCTTCCAGGGCAGTGAGGACTGGGGCTGGCTGCAAAAAGCAAAAGAGGGAGAGAGGGGGGAGGGGGGAGGGAGGTAGGATGGAGGGAGGGGGGGAGAGAGAGAGAGGAGGCAAAAGAAGATACAAAGAATCAAGTATAGAGGATAACACACCATAGTGCAGATTTATTAAAGGGTTATAGTGAAATAAAAAGGGGAAAAATGCTGCTGCACTCCTCAATACAGGAGGCCCCGGTGGCGCAGTGGGTTAAAGCACTGAGCTGCTGAGCTTGTTGATCGAAAGGTCGCAGGTTCGATTCCGGGGAGCGGAGTGAGCTACCACTGTCAGCCCTAGCTTCTGCCAACCTAGCAGTTCGAAAACATGCAAATGTGAGTAGATCAATAGGTACCGCTCCGGCGGGAAGGTAACGGTGCTCCATGCAGTCATGCTGGCCACATGACCTTGGAGGTGTCTACAGACAACCCTGGCTCTTTGGCTTAGAAATGGAGATGAGCACCACACCCCAGAGTCAGACATGACTGGACTTAATGTCAGGAGACTACCTACCTTTTACTCCTCAATATCTCTGATCATTTGCAGAACTGATTCCTGTGGGGCTCTGGGGTCCTGCTCTCCGTGGCTTCTCCTGCCATGCTTCCAACAATATTTTATGAATAATTTGACTGGGGGTGCATCACACTTGACCTCACTAGGAGAGGTCACAGCAGTTTGCTTTTTCCTGAGCCTACTGGGAAGGGCAAGATTATCCTGCTCATCTCCTTTCTCTTGCTGAGTTAATTGAGTTCAAACTACTTCTGTACTTTAAGTTCAGTTTGCAATAGTTGAATTGTGCTGAGAACAAAGGAGGAAAGTGGGAGGAGGGAAAATTGGAATATTTTTATAACAGGAGAAGTCAGAAAGGCAGATGATTAATCAGGACTGTTTCTGCCAAATTGGGACACAGGATATGGTAGACAGGATTGTCAGCATATTATGAAATGTAAAATTATAGTTGTGCTGGACTATATGGTGATGTTAAATACTATATTGCATATACATAAACAGAAAGTTGAATTATCTGAGTTATGTCTGGATCAAGCCTTTATTTTGTTCAACCAACCAAAATTTTACTCTTTTGGTTTTCAGCTGGAAAAGATTTGTTGTGAGTTTTGAAACAGCCACCTTTATCCAGAAATAGTTGCATATAATTATTCACTGCAATGATTTTATATTCAGTACTTCAGACTCTCCTATAATATGGATGAAGGAGTTTAATTATTGAGGGACGCATCCAAGGAGATGGTTGTTTCAGTTATTCAAAAGCTTGGGTGGATCATTCCTTTATATAAAAAAGAGGGGGGTTGCACTTCACACCTATGCATAGAGAGTACTATTGAAATGCAAACATAGAATATTATTAAGTGACTATTATTTGAAAAATAAATTCATTCCTGGGGGATTTTTTAAAAACAAGACTACAGGTTAGCTGCAAAGCCAACCATTTATCTCTAAATTAGCATTTTGATTACACTAGGCAGAAGGGCAGGAAGGTATAAATTTTAAAAGTGGGAGAGGACCCTGTTAAGGATAACATGCTCCAATAGCAGAGGTCTGTCATGATGGTAAGTACTTGCTTCTTTAATCATGTCAAAAAGAGAAGTATGATTAATGGTTGACAAGTCATTCCTCTCTAATGCATACAGCTTGGAACTCCTCTTTCATTGCCAGACATCTTTAGCTTTTGGATCTGCCTTTGATTAATTAACAATTATGTTTTCCACTGCTCTAAAACAATGTCTTTCTTCCACCTTGTAGTCGTTTGACATTATCTTCAGGACACGTCTAGTAGGGCTTGTGAAGAATTCATTGCCCTGTTGAAATTTCGATCCATGGAATGGGGAGAAACACCACAAAAACTGGAGAATGGAACCAGAAGCATAATCATACCGTTCTGTATGAATGATTAACTATATATGATGGGTGCTTATATTAGTTGATATGTTATAGATCTCTTTTATAACACCATTTAGTTCATTCAGAAGAAGCAACAACTCATAATCTCTCACATTTCACAGATGAAAATAAGGATATGTGTCCAGACAATATCAGAAGATGGCAAAGGTTATTAGTAAAGAAAAACACACAAGCCAGAAGAGGATGCAACAGTTTGATTTTGCCCTCTGGGAAAATAAATTCTGCCACTGTCCGCTGATTTAATTTAACGCAAACTACTTTTGCACTTTGAATTCTCTTTGCGCAAATAAAAATAAGATGTGAATAAATAAGGAATTTTGGGGAATAATTAAAAGAAGTCAATGTATACATACTAATGCAAATGTCAATAAAACATAAGGTTGTTACATTCACATTAAATAGAAATAATTTGTTCTTTTCTTGAAAGAGGAAAAAAATGAAAAAAATCTTCACGTGAGTAGAAATACTCCTTGTGTCTTTAGTACAGACAAGTAGACTACAGGTCCTTGCAAAGAGATTTAAAGATGGGCTCAAAGCCAACCTTTAAAACTCTGGCAGAGACACAGAGAACTTGAAAGCCCTGGCCCTTGAGCACTCCAGTTGGAGGTCAGCTGTGACTATCAGTGCTGTAGAATTTGAAGAGGCACGAATGGAGGGTGAAAGAGATAAATGTGCCAAGAGGAAGGCACATCAAGCCAACCCTAACCAGGACCACTTTCCACCTGGAAACCAATGCCCTCACTGCGGGAGAACATGCAGGTCAAGAATACCGCAGTCACCTGCATACCCACTGCCAGTACACCGGTCTTGGAAAACAATCCTACGCAGACAATGAGGTATTGCCTAAGTAAGTAATTAAGTAAGTAAGTAAGTAAGTAAGTATTGCTCTACTGCCTCATCACTGCATCCCAAAGTATCCACCAGACATCTGAGTTGTTTCATTCCACTGATACATTATATTCTTTCATCTCTGTTGCTCAGGTTTCTCCATGTTACCCTGTGTTTGCTTTTTTCTTTTAAATTGAAAGGAATATATTACCATATGGCCTCCTTTAAGAGCAAAATGTCTGAGAAATAATACACAGGTGGAATTACTCAGTTGTAGAAAACCACACATAATGAAACAATGACTATATCGAAGGATTTGTTTGACTTTTCACATCAATCTGATTTACCATATTTTGTCTTCAGGCTGGTCCCAAGTGGTTTAGTACTAGGAGTACCAATGTGCTTCCAGCAACCACTGTTTGATTAATGAACAACTATTTTGAGTTAATCATTAGACACTTGCCTATGGGGACAGCCTTAATGAGCTAAATGCAAAGGATTTTCCATCTTACTACGCAGACACACTGTGATATTTTTTCCCTAAAACAAAAATTAGATTAAAAGAATGTTAATCATGTGCTGCTGTCTGTTTGAGTAGCTACTTCTTTGAGATAGTTGTTTTTCAAGGTGTCAAATTAGGTAGGACTTCAGTACTAAAGTGGACAATGTGTTCTAGATGTTTAGGTTTCCAAATATTGCTTATTATCTTAGGGACTATCCTATTATGTGGGCATATTAGCATGTCTTGTCAGGATTTATCCTCAGCTTGTTCTTCCTCATCCAGGTTGTCACAGCAGCCAGGCACTAGTCCAGTATCCTCGGGGCTTCCTTTGAGTCAGATAGAAAAGAGTAGTGGAGCTGGGTGTCATCTGCATAGAGATGGCACTGCACTCTAAAACTCTGGATGACCTATCCCAGCGGTTTCATATAGATGTTAAATAGCATGGGGGGGGGGGCAGAATAGAACCTTGCGGGACCCCACAGATCAATAGCCAAGGGTCAGAGCAGGAGTCCCCCAGCTTCACCAACTGGGAATGACCCTCCAGGAAGGACTGGAGCCACAGTAAAACCATGCCCCTGAGTCCCATCCCAGTGAGCCTCCCCAGAAGGATACCATGGTCGATGGTATCGAAAGCCTCTGAGATATCCAAGAGAACCAGCAGGGTCACACTCCCCCTGTCCAGTTCCCTACAGAGGTCATCAACCAAGGCAACCAAAACCACCTCACTACTGTGCCCGGGCCTAAAGCCAGACTGCAAGCGATCCAGAAAATTGGTGTCATTGCGTAATCCCTGAAGCTGTGAGGCAACCACTCGCTCCAGAACCTTGCCCAAAAATGGGAGGTTGGAGATTGGTCTGAAGTTGTTGCATACAGTCAGGTCAAGGGAGGTCTTCTTTAACAAAGGTTTTACCACCGCCTGCTCATGGTAACCAAAATTGTGGGTGTTCTGGAACCTCCCTGAGATTCTGGGGCAAACCACAATTTTGGGACCATATAAGCAGTTTCAAGACAGAATTAGCCATAACTGTTTGCATGACCATTCCATAATCCCTGGGTTTGGGCATCCCCATCATCTCCCTTCTTGTTGTGGTTGTGGCCAGTGGGCATGACATGAATTATGTCTATCACTCATTGTCTGGAGTGACACTGGCGAGATCAGCAAAGTGATTGGAGAAGAGAAGGAGGAAGAAAGGGGCAATTCCTTCTCTTCCCTCCCTCCTGAATCACTCTAAAGCCATAGCTGATGTCACTCTAGGCAATGACATCTGGCCAACAATAGCCTATTCATGCATTGTGTCCACTGTGATAATAAGAACAGGAGGAGATAAAAAAAGAGGCTTTCTGGCTTTGGCACTGCTGGATAGTCAAGACTCCATCCAGCCTCTAAGCAGCTGGGAAGGGGGTTGTCTAAACCATCTGCTATGGTTTATACTGTAAATAAATAAATATTCACCACTCTGGATCAGCTCAGGGAAAAATGGCCAGTTTAGAACCACTCTTAGAACTTCATCACATGTGATTAGTACAGCGTTGGAGATTGTAGGTTTTCCATTTTGCTTTGCAACACTCCAATTTGAAATTAAACATATGATTTTCCTATCTCTATCACATTTTCCACCATTCTGCTTTCTTTACAAATGATCTGTTTGCCTTCCAATCATATGGGAGAAATATTTTTCCTCCCAGTGTCCCCTCCCCTGTTTTCATTTAATTGAAAAAATCCTCTGATTTTCTTTATTTATTTACAGTTTTTATATTCCACCCTTCTCACCCCGCAGGGGACTCAGGGCGGATTACAATGTACATATACATGGCAAACATTCAATGCCATAGACACACGACACATATAGACAGATAGTCAGAGGATATTTAACATTCCAACTTTTTCTGGCCACTAGGGGAGCTGTCGCTTCACCATCCATCTGCGACACTGATGAAATATTCCTCATTCCCCGCATGGTTGTTGGAGATTTTTTATGTCCTCGTAAATTAGTTAAATTAGCCTCCCCACATAAGTGGTACCTAAATTTCCTACTTGACGGATGCAACTGTCTTTCGGGTTGCAAAGGTCAACAACAAGCTACACAGACTTGATCGGAAGCTCACTCCGACCCAGGCTGGCTTCGAACTCATGACCTTCTGGTCAGTAGTGATCTTAATGTATCTGACTCCCAGCCAGCTGTGCCACAGACAAGTTTGTTTTTGTGGTAGTACTCTATGGATTTGCCTATTTTAAAAACGTTGGCAGAACAAAATAAATAAATTACTGTACCTTCCTCTGTGGTCCTAAAACAGTAATGGCAGAATAAATAAATAAATAAATACTGCCCATCTAAGCTGATCCCTCCAGCACTACATCATAGTACTGTTTACAAGGGGGGGGGGGGGGGTGGATTCCCATCACATGTGAAATTTGCCATTTTTCTCATCTCTATGCAGAGAATTGAAAATGAAGTTGATTGCCAATCAAATTCTGAATTATTTATTTATTTATTTATTTATTTGATGCATTTATTAACCGCCATTCTTAGCCCTTTAGGGCGACTCATGGCGGTGTACACACATATAAAAGACAATTTACAAAGAGGCAGTTACAACAACATATAAACTACATCACAATTACAAAACTACACTAAAAATCCGCTTCGTCTCATAGTGAAATCATAACCAATCTCATATTCCTTGTTCCATTCCAGTCATCTTTACCACATTGTTATAGCACTTAATTAAATGCCTTCTTGAACAGCCATGTCTTGAGGCTTTTTCGGAAGGACATGAGGGAGGGCGCCTGTCTGATGTCTGCAGGGAGAGTGTTCCACAGCCGGGGGGCCACCACCGAGAAGGCCCTCTCTCTCATCCCCGCCAGACGTGCCTGTGAGGCAGGCGGGATCGAGAGAAGGGCCTCCCCAGACGATCTCAAGGCCCTCGTGGGCTCGTAGGCCAAGATGCGGTCCGAAAGGTATTTTGGGCCAGAACCGTTTAGGGCTTTGTAGGCCAAAACCAGCACCTTAAATTGGGTCCGGTAGCAAATCGGCAGCCAATGGAGCTGGGACAACAAGGGTGTTGTATGCTCCCTGCCACCCGCTCCAGTTAGTAACATGGCTGCCGCGCGCTGAACCAGCTGAAGCTTCCGGGCCGTCTTCAAGGGCAGCCCCACGTAGAGAGCGTTGCAGTAGTCAAGGCGGGATGTGACCAGAGCGTGTACCACCGTGGCCAAGTCAGACTTCCCGAGATACGGGCGCAGCTGGCGCACGAGCCTGAGCTGTGCAAATGCTCCCCTGGTCACCGCTGACACCTGGGGATCCAGGCTCAACGATGAGTCCAGGGTCACACCCAAGCTGCGAACCTGCGCCTTCAAGGGGAGTGCGACCCCATCCAGCACAGGCTGTAACCCTATACCCCGTTCGGCCTTGCGACTGACCAGGAGTACCTCTGTCTTGAATCATTGGGAAAATCCACACTTTAAAAATGGCGAAAGACTAGAAACCCACAAAACAAGAGTCACATGAGGGGCCCCATCAGTAGCCATTTCTAAAGTGTGTAGAAAAGCAGAGACAACTGAGTGTGATGAAGTTCCTAGGCAAGTTGGTTTGCCAGTTCCTTCCTTTGATATTCATTGCTGACATCTCATCCAAGTGTTAGCCACAAGTCTGACACAGATTAACTTCTGAAATCAGATAGGATCTGGTGCCTCTAGGGCATCTAGACTGGCTGTATATCTAGGAATAAAATACAACAAAGGCACAGAACTAAGAGTGAGAAAAATAAATAAATAAATAAATAAATAAATAAAATAAGTAAACCAATGCAACAGAAAAATATGCCAAAGGAAATACATAAATACACCCTAGTGGTAATATCTTTAGTTTTACACACACGAAAATACTTTATTCAATTCAACCTTAATTACTTTTGTTCATTTTGATTAATCTATATAATCTAGACTCTGGGCACTTTGGAAGAGGACAAGGTAAAGTCATTTTTCTTCTGGTGTTGCAAATAGGTTTTCTGCAAAGCAATTGCCAAAGTTTTTTCTTCCTCAGGAAAAGAACTAGAGTTCAAATGCAATTATCTGATATTATTACATATTGGTTTATTCGATTTATACTAATATGATATAATTCTTATCTAATCATTCTTGAAAAATGCACTAAATGTGTTTATTTTTTAAAGAACTGAAAATAATGAAATCTTCATTTTTATGATCACACACACACATGTACCAGTGTTCCTAAGTGGTTAAGTTTTTGTTCCCATCATAGATCAACAACCACACATTATCTACCATACCTTTAGTTTTGGTTTTGAACTGCATTCTGTGGTAACACTTGTGTACAGTGTAAACATGTTGAATCTTATATGCAAATGACTATGTGAATCTTATAATGGGTACAGACTAATCAATGTACATTTAACCTGTTTAAATAATGTTTCAAGAACCAGGATGCAATGTAGTTCCCATTGAAACCACTTGTGTAATAAGATCAGTGTCATAAACTAGATGTAAAAGATGGAAAAGCAAAAGCAACCAATTGACAGATATATAGAACTGACCATTTTTATTTATTAAGTAATAAAGTAAAGAATTAAACATTTGTTCCTTTGAGATATTTGACCATTTTGTGTAATTTGTGTTTTTGTTTTATTTATCCTCTGTGAGAATTTGATTGGCAGCTTAGTATACAATTGTTGAAATCTAAAATCAGTTGAAGTGGAAAGGAGGAAGCTATAAAAAGCGAAGAATTTTAGTTCCTGATAATTTGTTCAAATTTACAAAACACAGGCATGAGGAAAAATAAAACAAAGATAGCTCATGCTTTAGATTAACCACTAATGTTTATTGGCCTCCATCTCCAAAACTTGACATCATGGCTAAATGAAAGCAAATGAGCATCTGTGCAAAATCTGCACAATTTAACTGAATCCTTGCAGCGGAGACAAAAGCTATTAAAATGCCAGCCACTATAAAAATGCAATAGAAATTCCAATGCCAAAAAGAGAATACTGATAGGTCATGTAACCATGTGAGGTGCCACTGGGGAGTTCAAGATGGCCCTTGCCACAAATCTAAAATATGTTCTATGTATTCCTCCAAAACAAGAGAAGGGAGATCACTGTTGGATTTTGGTAACAGATGGAGGACATGTTTATCCATCTCTTATAACTGAACCTGGCTAGCTTAGTCTGCTTGGCCCAGCCACTGAGTCTCAGTAATAACAGTATTTAGTGAAGCTATTTGGTTACTGGGTACACTTGGAAATGATGAAATGCAAAATAGTGGGAGCAGTAGTTCTGTCTCATGGAGATATTGCTGCAAGCAGGCACGGTGCCTGCTGGTATGCCTCAGGCAGCTTTAAGTAGGCTGCCTGGGTGGAAGAGAAGGCTGGCTGCAGCCAGGCCCAGGACAGGATGGGGCCAGCCTGTCTATTGGCCAGCTGGCAGAAAACTTTCCCACCACCCGTGCTGTCCTGGGGGCTTCTGAGAAGGAGAAGCCCCCAGGCATGATGGCGGCGAGGACACCCTGCACCACAACCCACTTTGCCCCTTAAGTTGGGCCAAGCCTTTTACAGAACCGGATGAAGAATCATCAGCTAGATTTGGCCCTCACACTATCAGCTTTTAATCATGGTACCACAAAATCTGTCTCTGTTTCATTTGTTAGTAAAACAAATAGTAACCTTTTGCATTTTATATGTACATTCAGGCATTGCTAATACACTCTCTGAAATAGGCAGAGGTCTGCTACCAATTTACTTTTTTTTGAAGTAGATTGGAAAAACAACAACATTATTTCTCTCTCTCTCTCTCCTCTGCAAATAATGGCTTCACATCAGCATATGTTCCATATCTGTGTAACACTTAGTACTATCAAATACTCGTATCATACATGAGAAATTTATAGTCCCATATCTAGCGGAATATTTAAGGATTTTAGTGACCTTGAAAGTATAGATATATGCCATCTCCATTTCAAACTTTGAAATGGAAGCATTTCACCAAGACTAATTGATTTTTGCTCACCATTCACAGCAAGGAGCATTTCAGAAATAAGACACACAGCTAGGTCCAGGATCTACACCTAAGTGGAATCAGGTGCAGTTACTGATTCATGAAGTTGCACAGCAAAATGTACACGTTCAGCAGCATTTTGATATTTACTTCTTGGTAGACTGAACTACTTCAAACTGCAGAAGAAAGATTGCATTTTGAAATGATATCTGATGAGGAAAATCCAAATAACCCATCAAATTCTATATGGAAGGAACATCAGTATAAATATTCAATCACACAACATTAAATGTAAATCTGAAAGTATACTTTATAATCAAACTCATCTCTTTCTAAATGTGGAGCCATGATATGGATCACCACATGAGAATCACCAGACATTTAATAGAGATTTGTTCAAATTTGTTCGAGTCTTTCACCCAAAGAGCTCACAGTCAAGAAAGGTGAGGCCACCTGTGCATACCTCCAGCATGCCTCCAGACACCTACCACTGCCTGCTTATCATCAAAGCAATGCCTGTCCTAAAGACAGTTCACCTGAGACTCCTGTTTTATTTTTATGTCTTGTTCCTAAAAATGGAAGCAATAAAAAACACACCATGGGATATTCAGGACTAAGAAACAGTGCTTTGGGTGTAATTTTTGTGCATACTTGCAGCAAAGGGAAACCAAAACATGACTCATTAGCTGAAGAGTGGCTGTTCAAGAAGGCGTTCGAACAAGAAGTGCAATAATTGGTAATGACGACAGGAATGGAACAACGGAAAATGATACTGGATTGTGGTTTAACGATGAGACGATGCGAATGGCTTTTTGTATTATTGATATTGATATTGTTGATGTTGTTGATGACGATGCTTTTGTTATTGCTAGATTGATTTTAGATTGTGTCTTGTAATTTGCACCCTGTCCTCTCTATGTTGTACACCGCTGTGAGTCGCCCTCGGGCTGAGAACAGCGGTATATAAGCACAGTAAATAAATAAATAAATAATAAATAAGAGTGTTAAAGACTCAGAAGCTTACTTTTGCATTTGGATGATTCAATCTAATGTGACATAAATTCTAAACAAGTTCTAGTTCAAAATTCTTTCAAATCTATAGCCTAAAGTCATACAAAGGATAAAGTATTTTCATTTTCAGTCTGTTCACTGGTAATGCTTTGGCATGGGCACTGCCCTGCCGGAACAGAACAATCTAGCATTGTCCTTACTGATTGCTGGCAAGATCTATAAGGACTGTTATGCAGAAACTTCTTCCCACTGAATTTCCACCATGTTCTAAGGTTAATGCCAAAATATGGAATTAATTTTAAATGTCTGGCATTGTATGCAAGTTGGAACTATTGTGAATCATTACATTTTTTTACTGGAAATCTTATTAATGAACTGGTGCCTGTGGATTTTGCGAGTGACCTTCATGGTTTTATACATTTATGCTCCCAAAGGAATATTTTGTCTGGTTGACACTTGTATGTACTGGTCTCCAGTTTCATCTCCCTTCACAAAGATTAATGCATATGACAAAATGGTTACAAATAAATGTTTTCTCTCTTTGTTATAGAAGTAACAAAAGCATGAGATTAAATTAATTCTGATTTTACTGAGAAGTGGAACACTTTTATACTGACTACTTTGTTCCCAACTATCTGCTAAAGTACAGCATCATAAGATCAGGGAACATGCTGTAGTTGCATAATGAGCCAATGAACTCTCTGCCACACTGAATAGCTCATAGCTATGTTGGAGATATTTTCCCAGTTGTATCACTACAAAATAACCCAATGAGCTTTGATTGGTTCGGTGTTTGGGAAGAAGCACACATGGCGCTTTTCTGCATTGGCTACTAATGCAGGGCTATGTCAAACACAGTTTGACACCACTGGGCAGTCACCTTAGGGGTCACCCTGCCCCTATACTGTGGCTGTCACCAATCATGATACTCCACCTACCTCACTCTTTGGTGCTTTGGTTGTCATCTATCAGAGCACCTGTGCTAAGAGAGCTGGAGGGGGGGGGGGTGAGAAGCCACCTGTTTCACCTCTGCCTCCTCTGTTGGCTTGCCAGCACTCTGGCTGATGGCAGCCAGAGCCCCAAAGAGCAATGTAGGTGGGGTGTTGCAGTTGGGGGACAATCTTGACACAGGAAGGGGGGAATGGGTGTCAAGGGACTGCCATCCCTTGTCCCTCTGCCACCTGGACCTGGGGGACATGGGATGGCAATCTGGACAGGTGCAGCCAGTTCCAGTTAGGATGACTTAAGTGTGTATTCCTATGTGGCAGGGGATAGGACTAGTTGGCCTTTGTGGTCTTTCAACCCTATGACTCGGATTCCACACTTGCATCCCAAGCTGGTCATCTTATTTTTAGATATCAAACTATGTTATCAATATTCTCCAGAAAGTAAAAGGAGATTGAATTATTTATTCAATACAATCTGTAACAGAGCAACATTACTATTTCATCACACTCGAGAATAAATCCTCTTAAATCCAGTTTCTGCCTCCTGCAGAATTCTGGGGTTTGTAGTTTAGTGGGACTGTGAAAGGTTCACCCCAAACTATATACCCCAGAATTCTGCAGGAGGCAGCAACCAGATTTAAAATGAATTCATCCTCTAGTATCATGAAGTAGTTAGAAACATTTTCAGCATGTTCTTTTCTTGTCTTTCTTTCTGATGAATGTTGCTCATGTTCACTCATCTTCAGCTAGTCTATTCTCATGCTTGACTATTAGTGGCCACTAAAAAATTAACCTGACACCTGTAGTGTAGATTGGGAATAGGAAATGTGTGTTTCTCTGGATGTTGTTAGACTACAGCTCCCATCAGC